>NC_034599.1:54791467-54796717 GCF_900095145.1 Mus pahari | reverse complement strand
ACTCACTTGGTAGACCAGGCTGGCCTCGAACTCAGAAATCCACCTGCCTCTGCCTCCCGAGTGCTGGGATTAAAGGCCTGCGCCACCAGGCCCGGCTATGAGTAAGAACTTTTCTGATCAAGCTGCCATGTCTCCTTTCCCTTCCATGACGGACTCCTATCCCTTTGGAACTATAAGCCAACATAATCTTTTCCTTCCATAAATTGCCTTGATCATGGTGTCTTATCACAGCAACGGAAAGTAACTAATACAACACTGAGCTCCACCTCTGTCCTTCTGTTGTTCTTTTATTTTGAGACAGCATCCATTGTTGACCTTAAACTCTATAGGTTCAGGCATTCCTTGAGCTTGTGTTCATCCTACTTCATCTTCAAACAACTGGGATTAATGGTCTGTGCCATCAGGCTGGGAAGTAAGTGTGCTACACTATGATTTATGTTGGGTTTAAAGTGTTTCCAGTGTGCACTAGCAGAGCTCGTAAACTACAGTCTTCCTTATAGGGTTACCTGGCTGGGCAATTTTGCAAGGAAATCTCTTCTAATCTTTCCTCAATAGATGAACAAATTCCCAAAGATTCTTTGAACTATCTACTCAAAGGGCATAAAAACATGTATTAGCTGAGCAAAGGAAAAAAGTGGAGAGGCATAAGCATTTAAAGTGTAAAATTCATTTTAAAAATAAGTAAATACCAGGGATAAGTTAATAGTAAAGTGTTTGTTACACAAAATGAAAGCCGGAGTTTAGTCCCCAGAGCCTATGGTTATGGTATGGCAGGCTTCTAATCCCAGTCCTGGAAAGGTTGGAGACAGGTAGATTTCTGGAGCTAGCTGCTGGCTAGTCAGGCTAGCCAAACCACAAAGCCCAAGAACTCAGTAAGAGCCCTGTCCCACAAAACAAAGCAGTGGCCAGCAACTGAGTGAGGTTGGCCTTTGACCTCTACATACATGCACCTGCACTCAAGTACACATATACCAGTACACTCATACATTTACATTATACACACATATTGAAAAAAGAAAAGGCCCAATACAACTGGAGTGGGGACTATCCCAAAAGCTGTTGCCTATATGTGGGATACATTCTTCTAGTTGGGCTTCCTTGTCTGGCCTCAGTGGGAGAGGAAGTGCCTAGCTTCACAGAAACTTTAAGTGCCACGCCCACTCCAGTAGTGACTCCTTTACAGGTCTAAAAACCTGGACACAGTCCTGAGGCAAAGAGTTTCAAGGAAACTTAGCCTCCTGGAACCTTGGCATTCCCATTGCTAGAATGCCCCAGATTTGTTCCTGCAATATCTTGGAGGGTCCTGCATGCTTTCTTACAGTATTTTACTGGATAAGAGTTAGAAATCTCAGGGCAAGCTTAGCAAAGTATACTTTTAAAATCTTCATTACAGCCAAGTTACTTTCATATGCAAGTCTTTACCTAGGCCTAGGAAATAGNGGGGTTGTGGTATTGCATTATTCATGAGAAGGTCTGCTAGAGCAGAACCCCCTGGTGCTAGCTCTCACAAGGCTCAAAGGAGTAGCACAACTTGTGACTAGGGTGTGAAACTCTTCCCTGTCTTTAGCTGACCCTAGGCATTTCCTGGTGCCTGTAAGTCCTTTTGAAATCATTCCTCTGTTTTGTATCACATAACTTCAATGTACTTTGCCTGCTGTGGCATCCTACCCCTTTATTTTCTGTATTATTTAAGACTGATGCTCATTTTAAAGAATACACTCAGTTTACACTTTTGTGTGGACTGTTTGTCACTCGCCAAATCCTCATCTGCAACCGAGAGACTCCATTCCACGCAGATAGGAGACCCCACAAAGGAGGCAGTCTGTGGCATTTAAGTGCCAGGGTTGGAGGAATAATGAAGGAGGGGCCCACCTGCTCAGAGAAGGAAAGGAGGGATGGGGGAAGGATTCTGGGAGAGGACGACCAGGACTGGGTGGGGGGTGGGGGAGCAGTGAACAGGATGTAAAGTGAATAAGTAAAAAATTAATTAATTTAAAAATGTGGTCCACACCTTAAAAATATTGGTAAACTTGCCAGGTAGTGGTAGTACACTCCTTTAACCTCAGTGCTTGGAAAGCAAAGGGAGGTGGATCTCTGTGAATCTGAAGCTAGACTGGTTAAAGAGCAAGTTCCAAGACAGCCAGGGCTACACAGAAATCCTGTCTTGTGTGTGTGTGTGTGTGTGTGTGTGTGTGTGTGTGTGTGTGTGTGTGTGTGGCGGGGTGTATATTGGGTATAAAGTTAAGTCTAGAAATCTTCATTTTTATCTTTCCCTGAAAATAAGTTTATTATTTTCTGCTAAGAATAGAGAGGGCCAGTTGGCTGCATGTGTCTTTCTCAATTTTACCTACTTGGTTAGTTTTCAGACTTCTCTCATCTATTAAGACATTTACATTTTGATTTTGTCTGCTTTGTTTCATCATTTATGGGGTTGATCATTTGGGCAAATAAAGTGGAAATTAAATTTATATAACTACCTCCAATTATATGTCCTTTAGTCTATTATATTATTATGTACATATTTTTTTTTCAATTCTGACTTGTAGTATAATCTTTTCTAGATTTAAGTCTCTTGTAAATTCCTTTAAGTTTATAAAAAGTGGTCTACAATTAAAAAAGAAAAGATTTTTTAAACACACCTTAATATCTTCATTAAGGATCCAAATGCTTATATAATTTTAAAAGATATTTATTCAAAAATAAAAATTACGCCGGGCGTGGTGGCGCATGCCTTTAATCCCAGCACTTGGGAGGCAGAGGCAGGTGGATTTCTGAGTTCGAGGCCAGCTTGGTCTACAGAGTGAGCTCCAGGACAGCCAGGACTACCCAGAGAAACCCTGTCTCGAAAAACCAAAAAAATAAAAATTACACAAACTCTCTATGTGTGTTTGGGTGAATACACACACACACCTATGCATACTGATAAACATCCCTATGTGTACTAGAGGCCAAAGGAGGATTTTACCTGCTCTACCACTTTCTAGTTCCTTGACTAGTGACTAGCCAGCTCTAGTGATACTCTGATGTCTGTTCCCTTCACAGTGTTAGGGGTGTTTTAAAAGCCTGTCATGTATGTATATGCACCACCAGAATGCTTAGTGTCCTTGGAGGCCAGAATAGGGCATTGGAGTCTCAAATTAAAGTAAAATACAATTGTGAGCCATCTTAGGGGTGCTGAGAACTGAACAGGTCCTCTGAAAAAGCAGTAAGTACTTGTAACTGCTAAGGCATCTCTTCAACTCTAAACTTTTTTGGGCCCTCACTCTTCAGCAAACACTCTGCTGCAGCTTCAACCCAGCTCCCCCACAAGCAACTTAAAGAAAACAAAGTTATTTTCTGAAAGTATTTTTCTTGCTTTTCTTGGGTGGACAGATGGGTGGAGGTTTTGAGTCAGCTGTGGCTGGCTATCCTGAACTCAAAAGTATTTTCTTTAAGCAATTTAGTGCAGAGTATATTACATATATTACAAGCTTAAAACTGAAAAATATCAATTTCATCCTACCTAATCTCTCACCTTTTACAATATTATAGATCACATAATGATTAAGAAACCTCCCCCAAATCATATTGTTATCCACATAAGAAGATAAAACTCAGTATGTGTGTGTGTGTGCATAATAATATACTTAGCAATACTATTAATTCTTATAAATTAAAGCAAAAGCCATCTTCCAGTAAGTTGCCAAAATGACAAAACACAAAGGGAAAAAGGAGTGGCACCTATTACCTGTTCTCTATGCCTTTAAGGAAACATGAAGGTATTCCTTTGGCCACATACATGCAAATCTATAAAGGATGATGATGCAGACATCAGGGGAGTGAGCACTGTTAATAAAAGAATGCCTCACAAGTGGAATTCATTTACAAAACAAGAACTGTATACACCACCCAGCATGCCATGGATACCATTATAAACAAGCAGGATAAGGGAAAATTCTTGTAAAGAAAGATGATCTAAGAACTGAGCCTATTAAACACTCTAGGAGACAGCTCCCTTAAATGGGTGATGGGAAATCATCAGGAAAACAAAACAAAACAAAACCCAAAATAGCTGAAGTACTTCTCTTCACTACCAAGAGAAGTACGCTGTACAAGAACAAACAGAAAGGTTAGGTGCTAAAAGCCCATGGCCTATAAATTTAAGACTTAAGTGTACAAAGAGAAATAAAAAGAACTTAGACTGTAAAATGTTTTTCTTAAAAGCAAATTGCTTAAAATTTAGTATATAAATTATTAAATAAAATCATTGAAATTATTATATTACTCAGGTTTGGAGAAATGGCTCAGCTGTTGAGAGCAATGGCTGCTCTTCCAGAGAACCCAGGTTTGTTGCCTAGCACCCACATGGCAGCTCACAGCTATTTATATCTCCAGTTCCAGGGGAATCTGACACTCTCACAGAAACACACATTCAGGCAAAACACTGTTGCCTATAAAATTAAACAATCTTTTAAAGAATGAAACAAAGAAACTTCTATTATTTCTTTATACACCTCATACATACCTTATGTCCAAATCTGAAGACTTCTGTCTTACTGCCAATTTTGTAATCTCTCCTTGAGACATAGCCTTATGGAGCTTTGCTTGCTCATCAACTGAAGAAAATCGTTGTGATGTCTGTAGGAATTGCACATGGCAAAGGCTTAAAATCTGATAAACATATGATAGCATGACTGACTTACAACTCGGTAATCATCAGTTCACAATCCCTGGCAATTCAGCAAGTATCTCATCAGGAGGTCAGGAAAACAGTCAAGACTATTCACAAACTCAAAAGAATCCAAATCTGAGAATAACACAATACTGACTGTTATGTTCTGTATCTCTCTCTCTCCTCTCTCTCTCTCTTCATTATTTTGGTACCTTGAAGTTATTCTTTTTATGGGTTATAGATTCCATTCAAAGTTTAAAAGAACTAAGCTACACAAAAGAAAACCGAAACATCACTTATGTTCTAAATTATAAACAGTTTATATCAAACTACCACCACTTCAATTTCTTTTTGGCAATTAATATACCCTCCTCTAAGGACAATTCACTTCTGAGAATTCTTGTTAGTTATTCAAGTAATTTTCTTGTATTTCATCTCTTAAAGTATCCTTTAGCCTTTTGATGTGCCTGGGTATGGCACAAGTCAGAAAATACCCAGAGCTGTCATAGACAGATGTCTGTGGCCAATATAGCGTATAGGAAATCCATGTCTAATGCATAAGAACAGTCAGACAAAACAGTTTTTTTTTTTTTTTTTTT
>NC_034599.1:54771364-54788449 GCF_900095145.1 Mus pahari | reverse complement strand
AAAATAATAATAAAAAAAAAAGAAGAAGAAGGTAGCTTATATCTGCTTCAGCTTGCTGCCTCAAAATATTACTAGTTTCTGTGCTATGACACAGAGAGGGGGGTGGGGAACCCCAGATGAAATTTTAGACTCCTTGAACTGAACACCTGAAGATGAAAGCTCATGGCAATCAAAGTACCTTATGACAAAGTACCAATACTGGAAAGGAGAGAGAGATGCATAATAGAAGAAATCTAGATGTCTAGAAAAGATTTCCTTTTGTATTTGGATTAGTACTAATCAATACTGTATGTGAAAACAACCCAACACCAAGGACAGATCTGAAATGATTAACGGTAAGGTTAGTAGTAATGATGCTGGTACCCAAGAGTCAGGAACTCAACTCTATGCTGCATAGGCCACTATAGTACACAAATGAACTTGCCACAGTAGTCAAAATAATTGCCCTTCAATTGAGTACTGTTTGGGTCTACTGATTTTGAAAGGCCTAAAAGAATCAAACTGTTCCCAGAACAGTTATATTCCAGATCTGGAATATTACCAGAAAACCACAGTATACAGAAAATTAATTAGTAAGGAAAAAAATTCTTCAACTAACCAGAAAAAATTCACAATGTAAACTACATAATTTTAAAAAGAAAAATAAACGATAGGAATATATATTTAACAAGAAGAAAGAAATCAAGCCATTTACATCGACTGAATTGTTCAATTAGAAGGATATTAAAATAGTAAATATAATTGAACTTTACATAGATGAAAAAGGGAAATAGAAAACAAAAATTTATGTAAAAAGGCTCAAACTTCCAGAGATACCACCTCAATATACATTTTAAAAAATAATTCTTCCTTCTACATATTATCTAATTACATCTCTATGAAGTTCTAGAAGAGAGTGAAAGAGGAATTTGAGTAGAAACATGAGGAAATTGTTGGTTTTACAGAAATCTTGACATTTGAAACAGATTTCATAGTTGTATACATATTTCTCAAAGAGCAAACTGTCAAATGAAGATCTGTACATGTCACTGTATGTACTAGACCTCATTTATAAACAGCTAATAAATCAATTATCAAGTCAATAACAATACAATAATACAGTCAATTTTAGAAGGATGAAAGATGTAGCACTTAATGTGTTCTAAAAGGATTTACTCATTATCTATAAACTATGTTCCTCAAAAAAACATTAAAGTCAGATATTAATCTGACTAGATTTACACGGGCATTTATCTCTCGCGTATGTTTGTACACATACTTTTTCCCCCAGGGGAAAAAATGTGAAGGCATTATTTTTGGTTCAAATTCATTGAGACTGCCAATCAGCAGGCTTATTGTTTATCTTTGTTTAGAACACAGAATATACATGTTGGCATAGCTACAAAAAAAATTGAAGATGACTGATTATGGGATACAGATGCTGAAGGTGAGTCAAGATACTGAAAGGAAATCAAGATACTGAAAGGAAATCAAGATACTGAAAGCAAATCAAGATTTCAAAAAGAAAATAAAAAGAGTATAAACCTTACAGATCCTCAGTCCATGAAGTATTAGGCAAGCATGAGAGCATGAAGACCTGAGCTCTAGCCCCAGAACACAAATATTTGATGGTGATGGAGGACCAGGTAATTCGGTAAGGGTATGATGACTGTGCTCCATGGCTCTAGGAGGACCTGGGGAAGCATGAATTTTCTGCTAGGAAATCAGACCAGAGTATAACTATACTTTGAATTGAGAAAGCAATTCTTCTGATATAGGGACTATATATAAGCCTAGCTAAGTATGTTTCTTTCTCTGCAGAAGAAAAAAGAGGAAATGGCCCAGAATGTTGCCATAAATTAAAAAAATTAAATAACTGCCTAGAGATTTCATCAAGGTGGACTCCAACTGGGCCAGTGGCTGCTAATGCAGCAAATCCTTTTGAGAGGGTGGGGCTCTACCACAAAGGCCTTTTACATGGAAATCATATCCACCAAGCCACTGTTGGTGTTGGCCCTAGAAGATGCCTGCATACTCATACTCTTAATCTTTTTGTTTTTTTCATTTTTATTTTTTAATTGCATGTGTATGAGCATAGGTTTGTACATTGGGTGGCAATGTGCCAAATGTTCCTGGATCTGTAGTTAGAGTCAGTGGAGAGTGGCCTGGCATAGGTATTAGGGACTGAACATAGATCCTCTGCAAGATCAGTACAAGAACTACTTCCTAGCTTCATTGTTTTAAGTCAGGATCTCACTATGCAGTCCTTGCTGGCATGGAACACTCTACATAGGGCAGGATGGCCTGGAACTCACAAAGATCCAGCTGCCTCTGCTTCCTGACTGCTAGGGTCAGAGATGTGCACTACTCCTGGTCCCCTCTTTAATTTCTGATATCTGGTAAATGCTATTTTAAATGATGGCACAAGGTTGCAATTAGTAAATTCTAGCAATGTAGAGACTCAACAAGACAAAATAACTCTATATTCCCAAACAAGTAAATTGCTTAGAGGGCGGAAAAAAAGGAAGACTTAAGATATTCAACCTATAAACTCCCCAAGTAGCTTAAATACAGAGGGATGTTCTCAAAAACTATCAAACAAGAATAAAAATAAGAAAACCTAGTAGACAACTGTAAATAAGAGTACATGCAAACTTCAAATTACTTGCAGACACATAGTGAAACATAATCCCAGCATAAACTTTTGCCAAGAATAAAGTCAGTCTAAGGAAACTGTGTAGAAGAACAAAGGGTAAAACTGGCAGTGGCCTTATGATTGACTGAAAGTAAATAGCAGAAAGAAAAGGCCTACCTGAAGCATGAAACACAAAAGAGAAGCTGAACATAGTAGCTCATACCTGAAATCCCAGTTTTTGAAAGGTTAACTCTGAAAAACTGCTGTGAATTTGACCAGCCTTCATTACAGAGTGAAACTTCTGCCTCAGAAAATAAAAGACTTGAAATTGCTAAAGCCATTGCTTCTAGAGGAAAGTAAATTTGTAAAAGGATAAGGAAAATTCTTTTTGGAGACTATATTATAAATATAAAGAGCTCAAAAATCAAGAATCAAAATGTTAAAAGAGAAAGGGGAATAAAACATTGTTAGATCACCAAAAGAGAACAGGCTTTCCATAAAGAAACTGTATTTTGTTACACTGATAGAAGACATTCATAATTTTTTAATCTTATAAACCAACCCAAATTAGAACCAAAATAAGAATCAGAACAATTTAGTCATTACAACCTAGAACAGGTATGTCTGCATTGCATCAGTGGGCACACTCCTTCTCCCACTGGTATTTAAGTCCTTAGGGTGCCCAGCTGGGTAAGACTGCTGATGCTGTATCTACCCCTGCAGCGTGCACAGCACCTGCCAACATTATGAAAGCTAGTTAGCAGGGGGACAGCTTGCTGCTCCATGGGAGAAAGTATATATCTGATACTGTAAATCTGGTCAAGAACCCATGGCTGGGAAGCAGAGGCAAGAGGATCTCTGTGAGTTTAAGGCCAATCTGGTCTAGGAAGCACTATCTATGTAATAAAAACTGTCTCAAAAAAAAAAAAAAAAAAAAAAGGCTGAATTAGAGAAAATAAAGTAAATATACTCATTAAGACAGCAGTTGCCATGGTTCCAGAGTGTCTGAAGACAGCTACTGTGTAATTACATATAATAAATAAATAAATCTTTAAAAAAAAAAAAAAAAAAAAAAAAAAGGCTGAGGTCACAGGTAAATGAAGACCTCACTATTGTTTTTCAAATAAATTAGCAAGGCACTCAACTATATTCTCACTATTTATGTTTATTTCCATAGACAAATGCTATTCTCATCCTTAATCAGAGATGCTTCTCTTTGCAGTGAACAGCAGAGATTAGAGTCCTTGCCACTCAAGAGGCTTAGAATAAATGATAGTTGACAGCTCAACCCTGAACATTTTTACCATCCCATCTAAGGTTCATGAAACATCTAAAAAGGGAGGAGCATAGCATAAGGGGGAGGGCTATAAAACACTCTCTTCAAAGCATGCCACAACTGCAACATGATCTTAAGGTAGCAGGAGTTGCATGCACTGAGCCTGTCAACCACCAGTCTTAGATGGGAGGGGCTCATGAGGCTCAATCCCTCCATCATGAACCACTGGCAACTGATAGGTTGTAAGAAAGAAGCAGTCATTGTTTTTAGTAGTGTACAAAATAGTTCCAAACTTGGGGCTACATGGTTTGTTAAGATCAGTGGGCACAAAACAAAACAAAGTGAATGTAGGAAAGGAGTCTATAAGGAAGAAGGTGGGAACGGAAGTGGAAGAGGGAGGAAGGAGATAAGTAAAGGTAGATACTTTGAATAAACATGTATCAACTATCAAAAAAACAAATGCAATCAATAAAGTAAAATTAACTTGAAAATAACATATAAGGTACCAAAGCGGGAAAGAAAAACACAAAATTTTAATTGGGAAAATAATAAAGGATATAAAAGCAAAAATTGTCAGAGACAAGACAAAGACAAACAAAAGTCACTACAAACAAGAAACAAAATAATAGTAAATATAAAGATAACTTCTCCAAAGACAAAACTAAGACAAGAATTTATATACAGAAAGAGTCTAGTAGGTATAATGGATCACTAATCTAAAATGATCAACTTGAAATCATATCCTACACCTGAAACAAAAGTCTGATCATTCCAAACCAAAAGATCAAATAAATCACAAATAACAGAGAATTAGAATGGCAAAGACAAAAACTACATAAAGATATCTATAAAACAGCATTTTCAAATAGGCATAGCAATGGTGAACTACTGACTTAAAATATAAATCATAGGTATATTAAATACTTTTATTACTTTATGTATATGAAAGTTTTGCTTGTGTGTATGACAATGCATAACTGTAGGATTGCCTGGATAGTTGTAAACTGCCACATAGATACAAGAGCAACCAGTGCTCTTAACCACTGAGCCATTTCTATAGTGCCTAAATCATGGATTTAATGTAGTCAAGATGGTTCCTAGAATATCGAGGCTACGGAAAAAAGTTAGGTAAGTTATCAGTGTTCTAGATTTCCATAACTGAGATATGACTTAAAATAACTGAGCATTTTAAGTCCTTCCTGAGTAACTACTGACTGCTAGTAGAGCTTCATCTAAGCAAATAAATTTGTAGATCAAAGGTAAACAGAAAGGGGGAGGGTGTTTGTCAGAGGGGAAACCAGGAATGGGGATAACATTTGAAATGTAAATAAAGAAAATATCCAATGAAATATAAGCTTTCAAAAAAGTATAAAAGTCACAGCAGTGGATAACTATAACTCTTGCCTACACTCTCCTACAACGTCAATGATTATTAGTTAACCATCTTCAGATGTAGTGATTATTTCAAATTCCCTTTAGGTGATTCATTTGCAGTTGTTTTTAATCCTGTAAGATCAGTGAATTTTAAACTAAAATAGCAGATGGCCATTTCTGCTAAGAACTAATACCATGCTCCCTAGGTTAACAAATATTGGTGATAACACCATTTTGCCCAGGGGGGGAAATCCATTTTTTAGAAATTCATGCGCCCAATAAACTCAAATCCACTTTTGAAAAACAAGCATTTTGAGAATGCAATAATTTTGCCTTATAAACTAAACAGTAAGATTCACCATCACAGTATCAGAGTTAGAATATGACACATTTTCAGAATCATCAGAGAAACACATTTTAAAACCATTTCTTCCCTTCCCTCTATACCCCCACTCCAGTAAATATCTACTAGTTTATTCTACAAAGCAAAGCTTCCTCATGCAAGCATCCACCAGAAACCAGCACCACCACCTGTTCCTAAAATAGGCTAATCAGGATAGTAAGAGAGCTAGAGGTGACCAACACACTGTGCAGGAAAGTGCTCTACAACTACGGGCATGCAGTGACTGTCAAGCAGGTGAACAGAGGCTACACCACCAAAAGGAGCTAAAAGCTCCAAGCAGAAAGCCTAACTTCCTGGTTGATCGCAGCAAGAGTTCCCAGTGTGAATAGGATTCTACCACTGAAAGGACTAAGGATTGTTACACAAGAAACTCTCAGGAACAAAGCAGTAGTTATAAAGTGCTAAGTTCTTCCATAAACAATAAACCTATACAGACTAGATAACATAATTTTTCAGTAAGATTTGTTTGTTACATATAAAATTTTAACTAATACATATATATGTATTATTCACTATATATACATATTCATTATTATAACTCAAATGTAGGGCACCTTCATAACATTACTTAATCCTACTGTCAAGAGATCTGAGCTTTATTTATATACATTAAGAGTATAGATCATTTCCAACTTCTGCAATTTTCAGGTCTATAACTTACTTTGTTTTATCAGGGAGCATGTCCTGCATTTTTTTGGTTTTGTCCTCCACAGAATATCAACATTTTTACTTAAAAACTGAGTCTAGCCTTCCATAAGAGAATACAATCAGAACATTTGAGAAATCTAGAAAAATTCTAACTAGGTCTAAATATAATTGAAACATAACAGTTTAAACCTCAAATAAATAATGACTCAAAGATCATCGTAAGACTCTTCTACAAGTAAAGAGACATCAATGATTAGAGGGCCAATTTATATAGGGAAATACCTATTTCATCAACCACAATTGTTTTAGTTCCTAATAGACTTAGTTTATTAGGGTCTCTATACTGTCATTTCCTAGAACAATCATAGAATAAAGTGTGTGTGTGTGTCTGTGTGTCTTCTTCTATCACTCTTTTTCTCACTATGTAACCTGGATAGCCTGGACTGACAATATGTAGACCAAGGTGGCCTCTGCCACTAAAATGCCAAGTGCTAGGATTAAAGGCACATGTCACAATGCCCGGCTATCTTGTTTTATTGAGACAGAGTCTCTCACTGAATCTGGAGCTTGACCATGTGGTAAAGCTGACTAACCACAGGACTCCTGTAATTCTTCTATCTCTATCTAGCTCTGAGATTAAGGGCTCATACCAGCATGGTTGATTTTACATTGGGTACTAGGAGTCTAAAGTCAGGACCTTGAACAGCAAGCACTTTATCTCCTAAGCAACTATCTTGACCCCAATAATTAAACTCTTTACCCTAAGATAACTGTAAATACATGTAATATGGTGCCCTAATTTTGGTTCAATGAAGTTATATTCTTAGCCAAAATAAGTATAGGTTTTTAAAAACTCAACTAAAATGTTTTAATTTCTGTTTAAAACAAATTCATACTACACATAGCCTATATGGCTGGCTTGGTCCAGGATGACACATTTTGCTCATTAAATTATATGTGCCTGTACTGTGTTAGAGATCATGTACATGCTTGATTCTGTTAGTGTTTTTGAGATAGGGCTTTGCTTTCTAATCTAGCTTGGCCTTCAACTATGTAGCTCATGTTGGTACCAAAATTTGGCAATCCTCCTTCTAAATCCAGCCTTCTAAATGTGTGATCATATCCATCTTAGTCTTTGAGAGACATGGTCTCACTGTATAGTTCAAGCTGGCCTTGACCTTGAGATAACTGTGTTCTACCATGCCCACTTTCATTATACAAAATTCATGTTTCTTTTCTATTACTTACCAGAAAGGAGAAGATAGGAACTTTAAAGCTTCCCCTACCCCTAATTTATAAGTGAATAGTCTTTCAGTTAAAGTATGAGTTTATTTAACAGGTATCTTACTCTATATACTAGGTCAGAAAACTCTGACCAGTAAGTCAAATAAAGCCCATTGCCTAGTTCTGCATATTTATTAAAGTGCCATGCCCATTTCCATCTTATTATCTATGATTGCTTTCACACGGTAGTGTCAAGATTAAGTAGCTTCAAGCAACTAAAACCATGATCTACAAAGTCTAAAATATTTATTATTTGGTACTTTATAAAAATAAAAATTAAAAAACTTATGATTCCTACTCTAGACCTTTAAGGTTAAAGAGTCAACATTTCTACATCAGTGCTAATTTAGATAATCTCAATTTTGCCTAATTTATCATTTGATATATACAATTAAAGTGCCCCTTATTTGAGTTCTATTAAATTAGACTTAGCTTTTGTTGCTGTGTCCTGAGGCTTCTCATGTACAAGCCAGTATATGGAAAAAAGCTGTGAAGGTTAGCTTTAGATTAGCAAAGACTACTCCAAGCAGATGTGCTTGCTGTTTTTTCTTATTGCTGTAAAAATTACCATTTCGGAGTCACTGTGAGAGGCCTGACCCAGGCTGGATACAGGCCCTAGCTCAGAGTGAGAAGCTTGGTCAAGGGAGAGAAGGGGCTCAATAATGTCATCGTTATCATCTTCCTCTGTATCCCCCTCCCCTTCGGCAAAAGTACCTCTAGTCAAGAAATCGGAGCGCGTCCGCGCCATTCGAGCTTTCTTTTTATGGGCCGGTCTGGCAACCTGCTTGACCAAATGATAAAACAAATAACACAACAATGTTTTGTTTTTGTAATTTGGGAGAAGATGCCAATGAAAGAGGGCTCATGAGTGTCTGGAAACTTCCCTCCACCCCACCATGCCCTATGCCCTGTCTACTAGCAGAAGTAACAGGGAGGACCAAAAAGAACCCATATTCATTACTGTGAACAACAGATAAGGATCCAAGTTAAGTCTACACTATTCTTCTCCATAGTGAACTAGGTTACCCTTCAGTACCACAGGTCACACCAAAATCACCTGAACAAACTGTTCTTTTTTGCCTTAGCAACTACTGTCTTGTAATATAATTTGTACTTTTAAGGTACCATTCTTGACTAGTACGCACCTTCCTAATTATATAGCCTACAGCTTGCTTTCGAATAAATAAATAAATAAATAAATAAATAAATAGGTGGGTAGATGTGATGTTCTACCTATAAAAATAATAAATTCCAAAATAATGTGCAGTTATTCTAATTAAAAGATAAATAAGATCCAATACTTACCTCTTGTTGCCCCGACCCTGCTAACTTAGGTTTCCAAGCTGGCTCATCTTGTTTGTGGACTTGAGGATTTCCACTGTGTGTACTTTAAATAAAATAAATAAGATTGTGTTTCAATTCCTAGTAGATATTCCTAAAGTATAGCATGAATTATAATTGTTTGTCTTTGTTTTTTGAGACAGTGTCTCACTATGTAGCCCTGGTTATCTCAGAAATCACCAAGTAGTTCTAGCCTTGGGCTCACATCTGCCCGCCTCTGCATACTGAGTGTTGTGCCACCACACCCTGCTATGAATTATAATTTAAAAGGACAGTACAAGTCAAAGAAATCTATCAAACTCTATAAATAATTCCAAATCTTAGTCAATCCAGAATCTCATTTATTATATTTATTCTCATATCATGTATATGTAAGTAAATAGTTGCACATGGCTGCACTATCCTGTGGAAGCCAGAGGACAACACTGGATGCCCTGCTGTGTTATTATCTGCCTGTCTCCATTAGATAGGATCTCTCACTGAACCGAGTGTACTTTTTTCTTTATTCTTTTTTTATTTTTTTATTTTTTATTATTTGGCTAAGATGACTGGCCAGAAATCTCCAGCAATGTTCCTGTCTTCACTGGCCACAGAACTAGGGTTACATATGTGTGCAGTCACACTCAGCTTTAATATGGGTGCTGGAGATCCAAACTCCAGTCTTTATGCTCGTATAACAAGTGTTCTTAGCCACTGAGCCACCTCCCAAGTCCCCAGATTGATTTTTCGTATCCAATTAATAGTATAATCAAGAATCTACACGCAAGATGAATTCATAGAGGATCCTATGATAATCACTGGATATATTCCATTATGGTGGCATACATTTCAGAAAGGTAGCAGCAAAATTAGATGAGAACAAAAGTCAAGGGGTTGGAGGAATGGCTCAGTGGTTAAGAGCACTGTCTGCTCTTCCAGAAGACTCAGGTTCAAATCCCAACACCCACATGGCAGCTCACAACTGTCAGTAACTTCACAATCTGACACCCTCACATAGACCCACATGCAGACAAGACACTAATGTAAAGAATAGGAAAATAAATAATTTTTAAAAAAGAACCAAAGTCAATTCAATAATAAGAAAATAAAAATTCTAAATCCCTTCCATCTTTAGGATTCTTGTCTTAAATAGGCTTTTCACATAATTATAAAATATGATAGTAACTAAGATCTTGTTTTACTTTGGGATGTTCCTATTGGTTAGGAAAAAAAAAATACTTTCTGAACTCTTCTATGTTACTAACCACTATCTTACCTTTAAAATTTGAGGCTAATACTAACAATGGCAGAATAAGAATTGTTAGTAGGCAAAATGAAGTATGCTCCAAACAATACAAATACTTTAATATTGGGTTGTGAAAGTTTGGGGTTTTTTTTTTTTTGTTTTTTGGTTTTTGTTTTTTTCGAGACAGGGTTTCTCTGTATAGCCCTGGCTGTCCTGGAACTCACTCTGTAGACCAGGCTAGCCTCGAACTCAGAAATCCACCTGCCTCAGCCTCCCAAGTACTGGGATTAAAGGCACGCGCCACCACGCCCGGCTCTGGGTTGTGAAAGTTTAATTTTGTTTAAAAAAAAAAAAAAGAGTGGCAAGACTATTTTACCAATAAATTTCTATATAGAAATAGAATCTGGTGAAAATTTGAGCAGTACCTAGATTTTCATGGCACTAATTAATTTAGTATTATGAGTTTTAAAATTCATTCTTAGACTTCAGACTCCTTAGGAGTTATGACTTAACTACTAGCATCAGACTAGTTTAAAACATACAAAAATATATAACACTAGCTGATAAGTTAATTGCTTTCCATTAGAAATCTTTTACTTAACTCTCATAAATGAAGTCTGGGGAGATGACTCAGTGAGTGCCAGCTGTGTAAGTCTGGTACTTGCTTGATAGACATGCATGATGTCCCAGGTTTGATCCCAAACATCAGAATTTAAAACAACCTAAACCAGAAAGCAGCTTCTCATGACCTCTATGAGTTAAAATGCTTCTGTGGCTAATTATAAAAACTAAAAAGAATTCCCACTTACAACAGATGCATAAAACACTTCAACTCTTGGAAATTAAGTCAGATTTGGGCATGGTGGCACATGCCTTTGGTTGACAGAGACAGGCAGATCCCTATGAGTTCAAGATCAGCCTGTTCCACATAGCAAATTCCAGGCCAGCGAGGGCTACATGGCAAGACCCTGTCCCAAAAATACAAAAACAAAAAAATCATAAAGTAGAAGATAGTTGTCAGCAACTGAAGGGGGAAAAAGAAGAGCTGTTTAGTGAGTAAATTTCAGCACTACAAGATGAAAAAGACATGCTGTATAACAACTTATATAACAACTACTACTATATCATACACTTAAAATTTATGATACTAAGCTTTATATGTAATTATCATACAAAAACCAAAGACATTAATGAAGACCATAAATGGACCAACAGCTGTGAGAAAACATGCTAAGTTCTGAAAAGCCTCACAATAATCAGTTTGGATCATTATACTTCATAGCCCTACAGCAACCAGAATATGTTGAATGCCTGGTACACTTATAAGCACAACATTGCCTTTTACAAATGATTTTTCAATTAATAAGGAAGAATACCAAAAAAAAAAAAATGTGTTATCTACATCCAAGGATTCCTAGGATATAATTATCTACACTTTACACAGAGGGGAAAAACTCAAATTAGAGCAGCATTCATGTACACAGAACAGAAAACAAACCACTTCAACAAACTAATGTGAGAAATTCCCCACTTAACATATAAAATACCAATTTCACTTACAGGGGAGTAATAATATTGTCTTTTGGTGTGAAGAAAATGGCTCTTGAACTTCCCTCTCTGGAAGGGTCATCAGATCTGTGGCTGTAAGAGTGTGTTGACTTAAAGTGTTCTCTTTCTGTACTGCGATTATTAGAGAGTTTATAGGCAGCATCATGTTGGGTGCCCGTTCTTTCTGTCTTCGATAATTCCTTGACAGTTCTAGATTGGCATGGGCTTCCTGTTTTTTCAAAGAACAGGGTGACAGGTCGGTCTTTAGGGGGTAAATGAATGGAGGGACTGTCTTTTGTGGCAAGAGCTGCATCTCTTTTAGTGACTGCTGATGGGGAACCTAATACACCAGCTTCTCCTTTACTTGGAGTATTTTGGATATACAGAGAACATGGCCTCTCTACTTTTTGTCTTGGCTGATAAAAGGATGGTGCCAAAACAGAGGCCTCAGTTCGTGACGGTTCAATTGTCTTGAAGGCCTTACGCTCCTTCTCTAAAATATCTGTCTGCTGACGAATCTGTTCCATCATTTCTTTTTCATTCTGCTGTTGTAACTGTTTTTGCCTTTTCTCTTTTTCAATATTCAGCTTTTCTAACTTCTTAAGCACAGTACATGAAGAATCCGTACTCAAAGGACTCATCTGATCCCCTGAAAACTGACACTTCCTGCCTTCTCTGTTAATATCCTGAGTAAGAGTCGTCTTCAGAATGGTTTCTCTTTCTGGTAGTTTGTTTCTTTGGATACTTGTGTCTAGTTGGGAACTTGTTTTCAGAGCTTCTTGATGAGGAATATAAAAAAATGTAGGCAGACTGCTTGAAACAAAAGAGTCTCTCAGCTGGGGGTTACGGGAGATAGGTTCAGCACTACAGACGAGCTTTTCCTTTGCAGTCCCATTCTCCAAATGCTCTGAGTCAGAGGATGCTCCTTTTCCAGCTAATGTAGAGCTTGTCTCATTTGAGGCACTGAGGGCATTATCTTGTGATTTTGGATTAGTAAATGTATTGGGTGATGAAATTTTCAATTCTCCCTCATCTAAAATGAGGGACTCTGGTTTGCTCTTTTGGTTCTCTTCACAGGTCAAAAGTTCTAAGCTCCCTTGAGAGCTCTCACTATCAGGTGTACCCTGTGGAGATTGAAGGCCTTCAGGCATCAATTCTGTAGACCATCTACGTTCCTCTGAAGGAGACATGCCACCAAGAGAACGGACTTTCAGTAATTCTAAGCTAAATATAGCTTGTTCTAATTCTCTCATTCTCCGACTTTCTCTTTTGGCCCGACCTACTTTTTTCTGATGTAGATCCTCCAAGGACTTGGGCCTCTGTCTTACAATCACATCTCCCTGTAAGTCAGTACCACTTTGGCTTCTGCCTCTCTCCTGTTGCTTGTCTGGAGACTCCTTTGAGAAGTCCATTGAACTCTCATGGCTAATTCGATTACTCTCTATCACAGATTTACATTCTTCTATGGCTTTCACTCTGTTGGCAAAGGAGCGATCCTCCCACTCAGAAGGGTCTGAACCCTGGATTTCTAGAGGTCCACATGCCTTGACATGCACCAGTCCATGCTCTAGTTTTGCTTCTCTCAGCTTTTCCTCTTTTAAAGCGTTACATCTATACAAAAATAGATAAAATGGGTTATAGACAGCTCTTGGCTACCAATAAAGACAATTAAATTTGCTATATATTTTTTAATAGAAATACTTTTTGGAGGTAGAGCCTTGCTATCCTTAACTATGTTCAAAGCTGGCATTAAACTTCAGGCTCAAGTAATCTTCCTGCCTAGATCCCTTATTTAGGTAGGACTAGTATGCACCTCTGTACTCATGAATATATTTCTAAAACTAATTTGATTGTAATTGTTCTAATTATCCTCTTCTTTTTTTTTTAATTTTTTCTTTTTTAAACTTATTTTATTAGATATTTTCTTTATTTACATTTCAAATGCTATCCCGAATGTCCCCTATACCCTCCCCCACCCTGCTCCCCTGCCCACCCACTCCCACTTCTTGGCCCTTGATTATCCTCTTCTTTTATGAATAGTTCCTAACTGAATAGCCTAGACAAAATGTTAACTGTACTAAAAATCCATTAATATCATCAATTTAATACAGTACAATAGAGATCAATGTTCTTAAGGTTTAAAAAAAAAGTTGACTATTGCCAAATTTATATGATTAAACCAAATGTACAAGTTTATTCTTAGCAGTTATGACCATAACTGCTAAGGTCATAGAGGTTTCCAATCTGATTTAATTCAATAAATGTTTATTTAATTTTGCTAAAGCACAAAAATACAGGTTAGAACTGGTAGAGTTTTACCACAGTCTAGTGATAAAAACATAATAATAAAAGTATTAAAGCAGAGGTTTAAACAAAGGAACTATGAAATCAGAAGGAACAACTGCTTCATTAAAATAAGATTACCTTTGCCGTGCTCGGAATCCTCTATATATTGACTGTAACAGGATAATTTTATTTCTTTGTTCTTCGTACTTCTTCCTTTGCCTGTAGCCCCTCCATCTTGACTGTATGCAGGTAGCAGCCCTGTGCCTAAACCTATAGACTTCCCTCCATCTCTGCTGGATAATGACAGCTGCAGCTCGTAACTCCAAGTACCGTTGCCTCTCCAAGTGAGCACGCCAGGATGCCTGAAGAAGGGAAGCTGCACTAGCCATTATGAAAGCATCTTTCTCCACAGCCGCATTTCTGACTTGCTTCTGATTTAGGTAATTCCTCCAAAATCGCTAAGGGAAAAGAAAAGAGAAAATGGCTGTCATATTACCACTCGTTACATAGAAAAAGTAAAACAGGCTAAATTTCTACATCTACACTTTAAGTATATGTAGCTAACTTGTTGGTGGTTAAAAATAACAACAGCTCTTTCTATGCTGCTACTGAGTTGTGTTGATGCTTTGGTTGGTCCAGGTTTGGTCTCACCTATAACCTGCTGCTGTGCCCAAACAAAGCACTGCTACTGTAGGTGTACTGGAACATAATACTACTTTATAGGAGGTGCGAAAGATCACCTATTCTAAGACCAAAATGCCTTAACAGATAGGATCCACAGAATTGCCAAAGCCTTAAGCAAGTGCCATGCCCATCTTTGTGGACTTGCAGCCAACTGATGAACCTTCCTGCCATGTTAATGGAGACCCTTTATGGTATGCATTAATCAACCTTACTAAAGCTGATGACAATAAGAAAGTAAGAGAATGGAAAGGCCTCTGCAAAAATTCATCAAGGGAAAAATTCCATAAAGAAGCAGTTGAGAATTATGGCAAAACAAAAGCAAAACAAGACCCACATGTCAGACTACTTATCCAAGGACACCTCAAATGTAAGATTATAAGTAAAAACTTGGCTCTTTAGAAAACAAAAGCCTATGGGAGTCCCATAAGGGATGGGGCATAAAGATTGGAGAAGTCAAAGAGATCAAGAACACCACAAAAACATAGTCTACAGAATCCAACTGACCAGGACTCAAGTGGGCTCACAGTATGGGTCTGACCTAAGTGCTCTGTATGTATGTTATGGTTGTGTAGCTCAGTGCTCTTGTGAGATTCCTAACAGGGGGAGCAGGGACAGTCTCTGACTCTTTTCCTCCTACTGGGATGCCTCATCCAGCTGTGAGTGAGAATATATACCTGGCCCTATTTATAGCTTGTAATGCCATATTTGGTTGATGTCCCTACATGGCCACTCTTATCTGAGGGGAGGTTAAGAGCGGAGGTAGGTGAATCCGGGAGAAAAGGGTGGTAGGGGAGGGAAGGGAAACTGCAGTTGGGATGTAATATATGAGAGAAGAATAAATAAAAAGGAAAAAAAAATAAGCATGATTTATTCTCATCACTAAAGTTTCATTATTAATGTTTCACAGTAAAATGGTTCTGGTTAATAAATGAAGGTGAAACAAAGTCACTTTGATATAGAGAATCCCTTTCTCCTCCTACCTGAATAATAATAGATGCCTGTCTCAAATGAAGGAACTGCTGCCTAGAGAGTAAGACCCTGAACCACCGTTGCAAGAGTACGATTCTGCGAAGCACTTCCTGATGAAGCAGATCTTGTAAGTGCTGTCGTTCATGCTCCTTTAGGAAAACCTATTAAGAAGTAAGATAGACAAGGAATAAAGCTTAAGAAAAAATGAAAATTATTCATGCATTATTATTTCTGTGGTAAGCTTTCAGAGAACACATATAATGTCAAAAATGCAAACAAAGTGCTGATAAATGGTTCTATCCCCTGGACTGAAGTAACTATTCTCAAACTGAAAAAAAAAAAAAAAAAAAGATAATTGTACATGAGAGAAGAAATGAGAAAGTGAGAAAAGCACCAAGCACTGTCAAATCATTATGCTACATTACTGCCTCTCATATGGAAAAAAATATTACTGTAAAAGATCAGGATACCACTGGATAGTGTGTCACAATTTTTGGAAATGTTGGATTAAGGGGAAAACTAAAAGCCACAGATCTTAAACAGTGATTATAGCCTGAAGGAACCAACGATAGATAACCATCTACTTGAAGTCTAGTGTACATTAAAGGCTTCGTACTCCCCAGAGCCAGAAGCAGGTATATACAAAGTATAAAGTAGACAAATCTCTTTGAAACAGAAGTACAGTTCATCTTTAGGAGCAGTCAGATATTATATAACAGGAATTAAAGAGTAAACTACTAAGAACTGGAGATAGACGATCTTACCTGAGCAATATGAGAAGTTAAAAAAACTAAAACCACTCAATGATTAATCTTCACAAAGTACTGTTAGATATTATGAAGCTACAGTATGGAAGTGGGGGTTATGGTGTCTTATGTTTTGTGACAAATGCTCATATAGCTCAAGCTGGCCTTAAATTTCTATGCAGCGAAGAAGGGTCATGAATAAGTGATTTTCCTGATACTGCTATCTAGTATTTAGATGGCAGGTATGCAGTACTGTTGCCCCAACAATAAGTAAGGAGGAGCAGACAGTGCAAGTAAGGAAGATATATAAATTTAATCCATTGGGATTATAACTGAACACGAGGTCAATATAAAGGAAGCACCAGGGAGGGTATAGGGGACTTTCGGGGTAGCATTTGAAATGTAAATGAAGAAAATATCTAATAAAAAATTGTTTAAAAAAATTGGAAAACTCAAAAAAAGAAAGCACCATATTTAAGTAATTTTAATAAATGGGTAGAATAAATTAAATAAAATGACTAAAATAGAGCAAAACCAGCAGTTTAATATTGTCAAAGTAATACAGAGAAAAGGAGTTAAGGAGCAAAAAACAAAAAAGGGCATCAGAATAGAAAAACAGGCTGGAATATGAGATTCATTCCTAAGGGGGGAAAAAAAAAGTCAAAGAAGTTTTTTTTTTTTTTTTTT
>NC_034599.1:54759295-54770580 GCF_900095145.1 Mus pahari | reverse complement strand
AGAGAGAGAGAGAGAGAGAGAGAGAGAGAGAGAGAGAGAGAGAGAACCATCTAGCTTCATTAATTGCCTTGTAATAACCTGAAGCAAACTATCTTTTCATAAAAATCATAGACAAAGACAGGTATTATTAAAATATAAAAAATTCTCAATTTTGACTAAGGCCATACACACTTACCATGGTTTTTCCAACTTGATAATTATCAGAATTAATATTTATTTTTCTGAAGAAATCTTGAATATTAAATTTAGATGGAATAATATGTTGGGGAAGAAGTACGTGAAAGTGGCTCACAAAATCCTAAAAAAGCAAAACGAAAATGGTATCAGATTACAAAGTACTAGATGAGAACTATGCCCTAAACAGACTACCCTCTTATTGATGGGTTTCTCAGTCTTTTAGTAAAAATAAAACTTTATTTAAAGTGAGGCAACAGGGGAAAATATCAAAATACTCTGTAAGAGAGCAGTGAGCCACACAAGTGAAGTTATTCTAGAGCCTGTTTCCTCATTCTTTTAAAAGTAGAAGGTAAACTGGGAGGGGTAGAAAACTGGTAAGAGAAGTATGGGAATAACCAGAAATAATATATATATATTATATAAATAAATATATATATAAACATACATATATATGTATGTATATGTATGAAATTGTCAAAGAACAAAACTTATTAAGAAAAAATTAGGGTGAACAAGACAAAGTATTAATTATAAATAGGAGGGGCAGGCAAGATGATTAAGAGCACTGGCCACTCTTCCAAGGTCTGGGTTATAGTCCAGGTATCTACACGCCTGCTAACAACAATCTGTAACTCGTTGGAGAGGATGTGACACCTGCTTCTGCCCTTAAAAGGAACTATACTCACATGGGGTATACATGCAGGCAACATAAAATAAAACTAAAAACATCTTTTAAAAACATAGTTTTAAAACCAATAGAAGGAAAGATACTGAGTTTGAAACATTATGCTACCAAATGGAAACAGAATTTAAAAAGAAGGGCAGAAGTTTGTTATTCTTTTTGAGAAAGACCAAAACAAAAAAACAAAAAAGAAAAAGTCATTTAGCAAGAAACTGAAATCTTAGAAAGGGAATGATAGGAAATACAGCAGCTATTGCAACATACAATTGAGAATCATGTTTTCTCTTTCCACACAGCAAAAACTGCTCAGTTCCTGAAAGGTTCCAATATAACTTTTTCATACAGAACAGATTACTGAGTAACATTCTATAGCTTCATAGATAAGACATCTTACTAAGAAACTTCAGGGAAAACCAACTGAAACATTTTATTTGTCTAGTTAATTCTCATTGAATTATTTCAATTATGGGGAAAAATCAGTGTGAAAACTGCTAAATTATGGTTAAACTAAATATTGGCAAACATTCAGAGCAAATGAGGATAGCCAAGTACTAAATTCTGTCATGACACATGTTCAACAGTACTGCTGTACTTCCAAAAGCCTGAGTAGTTTCTTAATGCTTTTACAACTTGTATAAAAATAGTAAAAGGGGCAAATGAGTCCCGAAGATGTCTATATCTATAGATATATAAAGCAAGATATGTACAAACAATTTATGTGATGTGAATATATGTGTTTTTTGTGTATGTTTATATTTAAATATATGAAAGAAACATATAACCTGGAAAGAATATTTGGAGCTATATCCAGATTGGCGAATTCTAACTGTTTCCAGCATCCCAGTGTACCGAAGCTGTCTTAGTACCAAGGCATCACTGAATCTTAAGGGCAGCTAAAACACACAAAGAAAAACGTTAGTATTCTCCAAATTCAGATTTGTCTTAAAAGTACAGCTGAACTTTAAGTATCCACGGACTGACTAAGGGATTAAGATGCAGCTCTCCTCCTAAGTGGTAACTTATGAGAAAATGATTGCCTGCCTTAGAGTAATGAAGGAGAAATCAACTTTCTAAGTTCTTCTGGTCATAAAGGCAAAGGACCAGCAATACTCAGTAGAAATGTAAATGTCCAACGGCTTTACACATAGCTCAGCCACTACAAACTAATGGCACTAAGAATTTTGTTGTTTAGAATTTTGTGTCTCATCAAGATGTTTAGTACTGTCACCAAGAAAATAACTTACCTACTTCATCTGTCACCTTGGCTTAGAACTGACAAAATTCTCCTAATAAAAGGCAAGAACTGTTTATTTCTATAATACTTTTGCTTACGACATAGGCATCAAACAGAAAAAAGAGGGGAAAAAATCCTTGTAGTCCTGGGAATGTTAAAACTGCTTTACTACATAGGCACTCACAGGAAAGAGGCTCACCACCCCTAGGAATCTACTTTTCTAAGCAGTCTAAAGAGATGTATTTGTAGCTTCTTACATTACTTCCAGGTCAGTCTCATAATATTATTTTTAATAATCCTCTAAGTCAATCCCAAATGGAACATACAAGCTATCAAGGAAAAAAATCAAATGAATAATTTATATTAAATAATAGTGGGAGCTAACATATGTTGCAGGATATTTAATCACACTGTGAAACTCAAAATTGTATTTTTCTTCTTTACTGGAAAAACCTGTTTCTAGTTGCTAGAAATTAATTAATCCAAGAGCTTTCTGTTTAATGTAATCAGGATTAAATAAGGTCAACCTTAGGACAAGAGGTAAAGCCAACAGCCAGTTGACAGGAGTGAACATAGAAAAAACATAGTGAGTAAGAGGAAGTCAGGAGGATGGATAGAGAGATGTACAGGAAGTGGAAGGGAAGAACAACAACTTCCTTTTCCTTCTGGGATACTGGCTGAGAAGAACAGTCCGCCTTCTGGGCTGGGTGTTTTCTCTGCCTCTCTGAGCTAGCAGGCTTTCACACCAGCATCTACATTCTGAATCTTCATTGGTAAAATTGAATGATTGAGATTTTGTTAAAAACAGCAAATATGTATGTGTTATATGTCTAAATATATGTTACATATATTCAGAACTTATCCTGAGACCTGATACATTTTAATTCAACTTTTGAACAGCGAAGTCTCAGTAATTGAAACTTAAACTTCTATTTAATACAAGCAGGAACTAAGCACTTCATAGCTGTAAGCTGTTAATACTCAAGAAAGGACTATGAAATTAATATTATAATTATAGTAGATCATTGCACAGATGAAATATTTAAGCCATGGAATAATGAAGCAACTCAACTACTGTGTGTATATGTGCGGGTATATGTATACCATAGCACACAATGGACGTCAGAGGACAACTTATGAGAATCAGTCTCCTTCTGTCATGTGGGTTCTGAGAACACAAAGGTGATAAAGCTCGGCTCAAGAGCCTTTACTTGCTGAGCCATCTAACCAGCCCCAACACAAAGCTTTTAAACAGCAGAAAAGCAGACTGATTATTAAAATAAAGTAAAATACAGCTGATAATTCCTACAAGTTGTCCTCTGACCTCTACATGTGTACTGTGGCAATGTGCACATATGCATGCAAATAAATAATCAAGAAAGATGAACTTAATATCTACTGTATTTAAGCTTTTTAGATACAAGCTATTTTTTCCTTTAATGAACATAAAAATGAGAAACATATTTACACATTATATTTTGACAAGTGCTAATTAAAGGTACTGCAATAGAAAAGGTATAAGTAAAAATTTCTAAACAAGAAATATAGACTATATAGAACAGAGGAGATTAATTAGCTTTTAAGAGTATATAAAATTTTCACAGGAAAAAAAATTTTTTTCTCATGGAATTTCAAGGGGTAGTAATACTTGCCCCTCAAATTCTAGTACATACTAAGTCAAATCCACAAATAACTTATAGATGTATAAGTGTGGAAATATAAAGGCTAGCTATAGATAATATTTATGGAGTATTATTTTCTGTACAAAAAGTATGCACAAGGCCAGGCGTGGTGGTGCACGCCTTTAATCCCAGCACTCGGGAAGCAGAGGCAGATGGATTTCTGAGTTCGAGGCCAGCCTGGTCTACAAAGTGAGTTCCAGGACAGCCAAGGCTATACAGAGAAACCCTGTCTCGAAAAAACCAAAAGGGGCTGGTGAGATGACTCAGTGGGTAAGAGCACCCGACTGCTCTTCCGAAGGTCCGGAGTTCAAATCCCAGTAACCACATGGTGGCTCATAACCATCCGTAACAAAATCTAACGCCCTCTTCTGGAGTGTCTGAAGACAGCTACAGAGTACTTACATATAATAAATAAATAAATCTTTAGAAAAAAACCACAAGTATGCACAAGCCAGGCATGGTGGCACATGCCTTTAATCCCAGCACTCGGGAGGCAGAGGCAGACGGATTTCTGAGGTCGAGGCCAGCCTGGTCTACAAACTGAGTTCCAGGACAGCCAAGGCTATACAGAGAAACCCTGTCTCGAAAAACCAAAAAATAAAATAAAATAAAATAAATGCACAGTTCCTCTCTATCTTGAAGGGAATTCGGACTTCATTTTGAAGTAAGCTGAGTGATATGCTGTCATGTATACAATACTTTTACCTTTTCAGCATTTGAGCGAATACATTTTACAAAATATGGTTCTGCTTGACCAAGTGTCTCCATCAGCTTGCTTAAGGAGGCCTGTAATAAAAGTTGTGTCATTAGAATGCTCTTCTACTCAAGAGTTGACAACAAGTGACTTATAAACAACTATGGCAAAATATGGAAAAAAAAAACCTTCTATACATACCTAGAAGAATTTGTTTCTAAAAAAAAAAAATTATGTGTATTCCCATCCAGGTTAAATCAAGAATTGCTGAGGATAACTAATACAGTTTAATCTTAATCTTAAAAATAGATACTCTGGCAATAGTTATTATTGCAGTTGCATTTTAGAACACTCTAAAGAGAGAATAATTTTTCACTGCTTTTCACATTCATTAAGTAACTTTATTCAAATGCACATTTTGGGTAATTTTGTTCCTTGCTCCTATCTCTGTTTGTAGGTAGGACCTTTATATTTGTTCAAGGTTGACCAACCTATAACAAGCTATGTAGCTCAGGCTGACCTTAACTTTGATGTTCCTATGTCAGCCTTCAGAGTGTTCGTATTACAGCATATGTGACCATGCTCTACCCTGATATTCTTCCATTCTGACCAGCTTTTAAAGTCATCCAGAAAAAGAAGCACTACCTTAATTTAATGTCTGTAGAGGATGTAGTGATGCTCTCTCTTCTATAGCTGGTTTTGTATATATATTCCAGATATCCTGGCTAGTGGCATACCAGTTTTTGCTAAAGAGCCAAAGCTTTTTGGCTTTTTGTTTACTTACTCCAACAGTCTTTAGGTTTTGTTTTCCTTGTAAAATTTTTTTCAAGATTTTATGTGTGTGTGTGTGTGTGTGTGTCTGTCTGTCTGTCTGTCTGTATGTATGTATGTATATGTGTCTGTGTATATCTATGTACTATATAGCGCCGCTGCCCACAAAGGCCCGGAGAACCTGATCCCTGGGAGGTGGACTAAGGATATAAGTCACCTTATGTGGGTGCTAAGAACCCAACTTGAATCCTCTGCAAGCATATTTGCACTCTGAACTGCTAAGCCATCTCTCCAGCCCCTCTTCTGATCATAGCTTCACAGAATTCTATTTATGTTTTTTTTCTTCTGTCTACTTGCTTTGGGTTTAATGTACTCTCTACTTTCTATTTTATTAAAGAAAAACCTTTGATTCTTGGAAATGCAATCTAACTCCCTTTCTCATAAAAGAACTCAATACTATGGCTTCTTACACATATGAAACATATCACATTAACGATCTTGTAATTCACTTTGATCCTTCAACAATCTGGAAAAAAAGAAACAGATTTTGTTTGGCAAGAGTAAAATAGGTAATAACCTGAAACTGGGCACTGATACTGGGAGGTTTCTTCTTCTTGTGCAAATGAAGAAGAGATTTGGTAATTCGATCCTGAAGGGTCAGTCTTGTCAGATGCTTCAAAGAATTTACCTCCAGCAAATGCTAAAGACAAGGGGAAAACATTATATATGTGTATGTGTAATAAATACATAAAAAATATATCAGACAGTTTTCATTATTTCCAATTGTGAAAACTGTTTTTCCATCGAAATGCTTAGGGCACTCCCCCTTTTCCTCCATGTTGATTAATCATATGTGAAGCTCATCACTCATCAATGGGATGAGATGCCATCTACATAAAGTATAAAAAGCAAAGCCATTTAATTTTAGCAAAGGTGTTTACTTGAGAGATCTGGGTTCTGGCATACCGTTCAACATTCACCTTGTTTGAAACAGTTCCTTACTCTGCTACTACATATGCCAGACAGACCATGAGCTTCTGGGAATTCTTCTGTCTCTAATTCCCATCTTGCTATACAAACATTAGAAATATATATAGATGCACGCTACTTACTATACCCAAATGGCTTTTGGTCCCTACCATTCAGTTTTGTTTTATATTTTCACATTACTAATTAACACCATTTATATGCAGCTTGAAGGACTGTTTATAGTATTTCTAACAAGGGACATGTATCATGTTCTAAACTCTCAGCTTTTGTCTGAAACAATTTGTCTCCATTTTGAAAGCTAGGATTGTTAAGTAATGGGGTTATGAGACATATATACAACATGATACAGCTTTTAATTTTTATCTTACTATTTTGATTATATATGTCTTATATGGGTCTCTCTAGATTTATAGTATTTACTGCCTTGGCTCTGGATTGTTATTTACTCCCCTAGACTTGGGAACTGTCCTGCCATTATTTCTTTGAAGTCATTTTCTGTCCCTTTCTTTCTGTCTTCAGATACATTAATAATATACAGATTCTTCCATTTGATGATATCCCTTAAGTCCCTTGGGCCATTTTCAGTCTTTGTCATTTTTTCTCCTTGATCTTGTCTACTCATGAATCCCTCTACTGAATTACTAGACTTCTGCTTGTACTAAATCTCTTATTTTGGAAAGGAAATGCAATAAAAAGTGGATCCCTTAAATACCTGCTTAAAGCTTCTCCCCATGGTCTACAGCAATGCCTTTCAACCTTCCTAATTAAGCACCTTTAATTCAGCTCCTCATGTTTAGGTGACCTCACACATCAAATTATTTTTTTTTTAAAGATTTATTTATTTATTATATGTAAGTACACTGTAGCTGTCTTCAGACACTCCAGAAGAGGGAGTCAGATCTTGTTAAGGATGGTTGTGAGCCACCATGTGGTTGCTGGGATTTGAACTCTGCACCTTTGGAAGAACAGTCGGGTGCTCTTACCCGCTGAGCCATCTCACCAGCCCACATCAAATTATTTTTGTTACTATTTCATAACTGTAATTTTCAGTGTTCATAAACAAAGTTTTATCAGCATATGGACATACTTGTTCAATTTCATATTATCTAAAGTTGTGTTTCTACTACAACAGCAGAACTAAGTATTTACAACAGACTATTTAACTCTTTATAGTAATACTGTGTAATATCTGTAATAAACTAGAAATGTTCTCAGAATTCAGATTTTCACTTTAAGCTGACTCAAAAAAAATGAAAGTACCAATTATAAAACAGAATTTGTATATTCAGAGCTTTTATAGAAACTAGACGGTGGTATTTGCCACAAGTAATTATCTACCTGAACTATTAGGCTTGTCCATTTCCTAAAAGACTTGTTACTTTTAAAATGGAATCAACAGGTTGGAGAGATGGCTGAGTTCAAATCCCAGCAACCACATGGTGGCTCACAACCATCTTTAATGAGATCTGATGACCTCTTCTGGGTGTCTGAAGACAGCTACAGTGTACTTAGAAATCTTTATTTATAAACAAACAAACAAACAAATAAACAAATAAATAAATAAATGGAATCAACAAAATACATATAATCTTTATTTTGGAAATAAATAAGGTTTTTCTTATCCTTGATTTATAAACATTGGTGACACAAATAATAAAAAATAGTTACTCAACAAGAAAATAAAAAAAGTATTTCCTTAGTACTCACCTTTGGAAGAACAGGTTTTGACCGGAAATTTTTGTTTCTCCTATAAAGACAAAACATTCATTAGAAGAAGAAAAATTAAAAATCTACAGTATAAATGAGTGATAAAAGAGCCTTCTCAGGACAACTAAACCACTCCTTTGGAGAATGTGGGCCCTCTCTATACAAAACCTTATCTGACTCAATCAAGCAGATATTACTGAGAAAAAAGTAAGAGAAGACAAGACACAGAGGGAGCACCAGCATTGTACCCTGGGAATAAGCAGAGTTGTGCCTGAAGATTAGTGAAGTGGGACTGTACTTTTGAACCCGAAATTTCGATTTCTTATATGTAGTTAGGGTTCTACTTTCCAACACCTACCAAGATTTCTTTCTACCATTTTAAGACTTTTAAGATATGCCTAAATTTCATAAATAGTTAAAAATATACATTTCAACAAAACATCTTTCACTTTAGAAATTAAAATTTTTCTATTCATTTTTCCTTCTCATAAATGAAAATGAACTTTTTTATTAAGGGTTCAGAAAAAGAACAAATACAGCAGCTCAGTGCTTAGAATGCTGGCTGAGATGTTATAAAGGCCTGTCAGGAATAGGTTCCCCCTACCAAAGTACAACTTCTCTAACCCTTGGGTTTACTAGGATAGACTATAAAGTGAGGAAAGTGAGACAACATGTTTCTTAGCATTGTTGAAAGACTTAAGTGAGTTAAGACACATTTCCAGAGTAGAGCAAGACTTATGTAAATTACTATTAAGCAATTACTTCCATAGAGATTCAGGACACCAATTCAGGTATAAATCTAGTTTATGACACATTAAAATAAATGCTTGGAAAAGCCTAAAATACATTAATGCTATCAACTAAAATCTATTGGAGTTTAATGGAACATCATGCCTAGTTATATCAATGTCCAAGCTAGTTCTGCCATCAGGTAGTGCAAGGTAAGCATGAGATGACACTACACATGCTACCACTCACCATGTACATTGGATTTTCCTGTCAAAGTGCTAGATCTGAAGAACAGTAATGGTAAAAAAGGACAGGAAATCTTAAAAAAAAGCTGAGTTTTTTTGTTTCTCTAGAAGAAAATAATAATCATTCTCTGAAATTAACACATTTAACCGTTTGAGTTTTACTAGTGAATAGGTAAACTGAAAAAGAAAACAAAGTAATGATAGATATAATGCATTAAATTCATAGTTTTAAAAACTAAGTAATTTTACTCTTTTTCAATCAAAGTTATACACATGAAAACAATACTTCATCTCTCATTATTTGTTCAGTAAAAAATTTAGTAAAATAGTCCTTTTAAAATTCTATTAATAACCAATTACTGACGTGAGAATTCCATGAGCTCTTTCCAGGAGTTTGCTGCTTGCTGAATTAGCAAATATCCCATCTTTATCAAGCAAGGAAGCATTGCTAGTTGGTAGTCTGCTTTGGCGAATACCAGTTCTGACATTCCAGGCAATATCAAATGTGTCACTGAAAAAAATTAGTATTATTTGCTTCAGTTAGTTTTTTCTATATTATTCTATTAATATAAAATATAGTATATTATAGAAATGGAACATTAAAAGATGCTAAGAAGCATAAAATAGTTTTATTACAATGACTACCAATCAAGTGGAACCTCTGTGTCACTCAGAAAAAATTTTTAGTGGATTCAGACACATTCATATACAAATATACAAGTAAATGAATACATCATATAGGTGATATCATTAACAAATTGTTATATGTAAGTTATATGTTTTAGTATATAATAGACTCTATGATGACTTTCTTTTTTTCCAAAATTTCAAAAACTCCCATTGGGATTTATAATACTAATAGGATACATGAATCTATGTATTATCTATTTCTTTCTGAAACATCTTATGCATAAACACACATGCTCCTGATACATCAACCAAACATATTAAGTTGTTACTACAGACTTAGTGCTATTATCAGCACTAGAGGCAGAAGAATGAACAAATTACCAGTAATTCTAGCATAATATTTAATGAAAGGCATTCCAGGTAAAGATAGTACATTTAACTCTTCACATTAAAAAATACAACTAATATTCCCATCTTCTAAGTTCTTTGATTTCTTTCTTCAGAGACTTGAAGTTCTTATCATACAGATCTTTCACTTCCTTAGAGTCACACCCAAGATATTTTATATTATTTTGACTATTGTGAAGGGTGGTGTTTGCCTAATTTCTTTCTCAGTCTGTTTATCCTTTGTGTAGNGAAAGACCACTGATTTGTATGAGTTAATTTTATATCCAGCTACTTCACTGAAGCTGTTTAATCTGGTTTAGGAGTTCTCTCTTGAAATATTTAGGGTCACTTATATATAGACTATCATATCATCTGCAAATAGTGATATTTTGACTTCTTCCTTTCTAATTTGTATCCCCTTGACCTCCTTTTGTTGTCTAATTGCTCTGGCTAGGACTTCAACCACTATATTGAATAGATAGGGAGAAAGTGGGCAGCCTTGTCTAGTCCCTGATTTTAGTGGGATTGCTTTCAGCTTCTCTCCACTTAGTTTGATGTTGGCTACTGGTTTGCTGTATATTGCTTTTATTATATTTAGGTATGCACCTTGAATTCCTGATGTTTCCAAGACTTTTATCAAGAATGGGTGTTGGATTTTGTCAAATGCTTTCTCAGCATCTAACGAGATAATCATGTGGTTTTTGTCTGAGTTTGTTTATATAGTGGATTACATTGATGGATTTCCTCATATTAAACCATCCCTGCATGGCTGGAATGAAGTTCACTTGGTAATGATGGATGATTGTTTGGATGTGTTCTTGGGTTCGGTTAACAAGAATTTTGAGTATTTTTGCATCAATATTCATAAGGGAAATTGGTCTAAAGTTCTCTATCTTTGTTGGGCCTTTATGTGGTTTAGGTATCAAAGTAATTGTGGCTTCACAGAATGTATTGAGTAGAGTACCTTCTGTTTCTATTTTGTGGAATAGTTTGAGGAGAATTGGAATTAGGTCTTCAAAAAAGGTTTGATAGAACTCTGCACTAAACCCATCTGGTCCTGGTCTCTCTTTTCTTTTTCTTTCTTTCTTTCTTTCTTTCTTTCTTTCTTTCTTTCTTTCTTTCTTTCTTTCTTTCTTTTTTTTTTTTGGTTGGGAGACTATTAACGACTACTTCTATTTCTTTAAATAATATGGGACTATTTAGGTCATTAATCTGATCCCGTTTTAACTTTGGTACCTGGTTATCTGTCTAGAAATTTGTCCATTTCATCCAGATTTACCAGTTTTGTTGAGTATAGCCTTTTGTTGTAGGATCTGATAAAGTTTTGGATTTCCTCAGGTTCTGTTGTTATGTCTCC
>NC_034599.1:54755203-54758834 GCF_900095145.1 Mus pahari | reverse complement strand
ATCCAGTGGAAAAAAGACAGCATTTTCAACAAATGGTTCTGGCACAACTGGCGGTTATCATGTAGAAGAATGAGAATTGATCCATTCTTATCTCCTTGTACAAAGTTCAAGACTAAGTGAATCAAAGAACTCCACGTAAAACCAGAGACACTGAAATTTATAGAGGAGAAAGTGGGGGAAAGTTCTTGAACAGAACAGCAATGGCTTGTGCTGTAAGATCAAGAATGGACAAATGGGACCTCATAAAACTGCAAGGCAAAAGATACTGTCAATAAGACAAAAAGTCCACCAACAGATTGGGAAAGGATCTTTACAAATCCTAAATCAGATAGGGGACTAATATCCAAAATATATAAAGAACTCAAGAAAATGGACACCAGAAAATCAAATAACACTATTTAAAAATGGGGTACAGAGCTAAACAAAAAATTCTCAACTGAGGAATACTGAATGGCTGATAAGCACGTGAAAAAATGTTCAACATCCTTAACCATCAAGCAAATGCAAATCAAAACAACCCTGAGATTTCACCTCACACCAGACAGAATGGCTAAGATCAAAAATTCAGGTGACAGCAGATGTTGATGAGGATGTGGAGAAAGAGGGATACGCCTCTATTGTTGGTAGGATTGCAAGCTGGTACAACAATTCTGGAAATCAGTTTGGCGGTTCCTCAGAAAATTAGATATAGTACTACTGGAAGATCCAGCAATTCCTCTCCTGGGCATATACCCAGAAGATGTTCCAACTCGTAATAAAGACACATGTTCCACCATGTTCATAGCAGCCTTATTTATAATAGCCAGAAGCTGGAAAGAACCCAGATGTCCCTCAACAGAGGAATGAATTCAAAAATATGGTACATTTACACAATGGAGTAATTAACTCAGCAATTTAAAAAAATGAATTAATGAAATTCTTAGGCAAATGGATGCATCTGGAGGATATCATCCTGAGTGAGGTAACCCAATCACAAAAGAACACAAATGACTCGCACTCACTGATAAGCAGATATTAGCTCAGAAACTTAGAATATCCAAGATACAATTTGCAAAACATATGAAACTCAAGAAAAAGGAAAACCAAAGTGTGGATACTCCTTTTTGGAAACAGGACAAAATACCCATGGAAGGAGTTACAGAGACAATTTCAGAGCTGAGACAGAAGGAAAGACCATCCAGAGACTGCCCCACCCAGGGATCCATCCCATGTTCAACCACCAAAACCAGACACTATTGCATATGCCAGAAAGATTTTGCTGACAGGACCCTGACATAGCTCTCTCTTATGAGGCTATGCCAATGCCTGGCAAATATAGAAGTGGATGCTCATAGTTATCTATTGGATGGAACATAGGGCCCCTAATGTAGGAGCTAGAGAAAGGACCCAAGGAGCTAAAGGGGTCTGCAGCCCTATAGGATGAACAACAATATGAACTATCCAGTACCCCCCAGAGCTGTGTCTCTAGCTGCAAATGTAGCAGAGGATGGCCTTGTCAGACATCAATGGGAGGAGAGGCTCTTGGTATTGTGAAAGTCATATGCCCCAGTACAGGGGAATGCCAGGATCAGGAAGCAGGAGTGGGTAGGTTGGGGAGCAGGGTGGGGGAGGGTATAGAGGGCTTTGGGGATAGCATTTGAAATGTAAATGAAGAAAATATCTAGTAAAAAATTCTTAAAAAAACAACTAATATTTCAAGGGAATTAATACTTAAGAACAAAGAAAATTAACTGAGAACAATCTTTGCAATATCGGTGGCATATTAATGTCCCAGGATTTGTTCTTTATGTTGAAAAGGGATGGAAGTGAAAGTCTATAATCTGAACAACAGTATGCACAGGTGAGGAGGACAGCAATATCACACACATCTAGGGGCAATATTGAAACAGAGATACTCAGTCATTTATCCAACTTTTCCAAGAATGAGAACCTGAGGTTATATAATCCAAGTAGTCAGTTGGCATACATTGTGGAGAAGAATTTAGTCAAGGGAGAGGGAAACACACTAAGGTTTCAGGAGATGACCTCCCATACCCAGACTGATACTACTCATCAATCTTGGTGTGTGTGCACGTATGTGTGTGTGTATATATATATATATACACATATATATATATACACATGTATATACACATATGCATATATATACACATACATATACATATATTTATTTTAAAATTAAACATTAACTTTTTTTTTTTTTTCGAGACAGGGTTTCTCTGCATAGCCCTGGCTGTCCTGGAACTCACTCTGTAGACCAGGCTGGCCTCGAACTCAGAAATCCGCCTGCCTCTGCCTCCCGAGTGCTGGGATTAAAGGCGTGCGCCACCACGCCCGGCAAACATTAACATTTTTAAGTCATCAAAATAATCTATTATAGTTAAATGCCCCTTAAATGCTCATGATATCTTCTGAAGCTAAAAGTAGTATGTACTCAACCAGTTTTTAAAATCTATTTGAAACATTAAACATGATAGAAGTAAAAAACAAAAACAAAAACAAAAACTCTTCTGAAGTCCTCTATGAAGGATATTGTAACAAGCTCCTGATTAGACAGAAACCATTCCATCTCCAAGGGAAAATACACAGGGTAATTGTGGCTTCATAGAATGAATTGGGTAGTGTTCCTTCTGTTTCTGTTTTGTAGAACAGTTTGAAGAGTATTGGTATTAGGTCTTCTTTGAAGGTCTGATAGAATTCTCCACTAAATCCATCGGGTCCTGGGCCTTTTTGGTTGGGAGTCAAAGAATGCTTCTCTTTCTTTAGGAGGTTATGGGACTGTTTAGATGGTTTATCTGATCCTGTTTTAACTTTGGCACCTGCTATCTGTCTAGAAAATTGTCCATTGCATCCAGATTTTTCCAGTCTTGTTGAGTGTAAGATTTTGTATTAGGAAATGATGATTTTTTAAATTTCCATGGTTTCCGTTTTTATCTCTCTCTCTTCATTTCTGATTTTGTTAATTAGGATGCTGTCTCTGTGCCCTCTGGTTAGTATGGCTAAGGGTTAATATATCTTGTTGATTTTCTTAAAGAACCATCTCCTGGTTTGGTTGATTCTTTGTATAGTTCTTTCTGTTTCTATTTGGTTGACATCAGCCCTGAGTTTATTTCCTGCTGTCTACTGGTCTTGGGTGTATTAGCTTCTTTTTTGTTCTAGAGCTTTCAGTTGTGCTATCAAGCTGCTAGTGTAAGCTATCTCCAGTTTCTTTTTGAAGGCACATAGAGCTTTAAGTTTTCCTCTTACCACTGCTTTCATTGTGTCCCATAAGTATTGGTATGATGTGTCTTCATTTTCATTAAATTCTAAAAATTCATTAATTTCTGTATTTCTTCCTTGACCAAGTTGTCATTGTTCAGATTTCATATATATATGTGTGCTTTTCCTTGTTTTTGTTGATATTGAAGACCAACCTTAGTCCATGGTGATCTGATGCATGGGATAATATCCATCTTCCTGTATCTGTTGAGACCTGTTTTGTGACTAAATATATTGCTAATTTTGGAGAAGGTACCATGAGGTACTGAGAAGGTATATTCTTTTGCTTTAGGATGAAATAATCTATAAATATCTGTTAGATCCATTTGGCTCATAACTTCTGTTAATTTCACTGTGTCTCTGTTTAGTTTCT
>NC_034599.1:54744107-54754163 GCF_900095145.1 Mus pahari | reverse complement strand
CAGTCTATTTGGAGCTCTGTAGGCTTCTTTTATGTTCATGGGCATTTCTTCTTTAGGTTAGGGTAGTTTTCTTCTATAATATTGTTGAAGATATTTACTGGCCCTTTAAGTTGAGAATCTTCATTCTCTTCTATACCTATCATCCTTAGGTTTGGTCTTCTCATTGTGTCCTGGATGTTTTGGGTCAGGAGCTTTTTGTTTTTTTGCATTCTCTTGTATTCTGTTGTTGTATTCTATGACTCCTGATCTCTTTCCTAAGTTTTCTAACTCCAGGTTTGTCTCCTTTTGTGATTTCTTAATTGTTTCTATTTCCATTTTTAGATTTTGCATTCAAGATTGTTCATTTCCTTCACCTCTTTGTTTTCCTGTAATTCTTTAAGGGATTTTTGTGTTTCTTCTTTAAGGGCTTGTACCTGTTTACCTGTGTTCTCCTGTATTTCTTTCAGGGAGTTATTTATTTCCTTCTTAAAGTCCTCTATCATCATCATGAGAAGTGATTTTAGATCCAGATCTTGCTTTTCCAGTGTGATAGTGTATCCAGGACTTCCTATGGTGGGAGAATTGGGTTCTGATGATGCCAAGTAACCTTGGTTTCTGTTACTTATGTTCTTATACTTTCCTCCCACTATCTGGTTATCTCTAGTGCTACGTGACCTTGGTATACCTAACTGGAGCCTGTCCTCCCTGTGATCCTGGTTATGTCAGAATTTCCTCAGAATCCAGCTGTCTCTGTGGTTCTGTGATTCTGGGATCCTATGATCCTAAGATGCTGGGTATGTCAGAGCTCCTGGTAGTCAAGCTGCCTCTGGGACCCTGAGATCCTGGTTTGGTCAAGCTCCTGTGATCCTGTGATCCTGTATGTGTTAGAGCCCCTGGGAATGGAGCTTCCTCTGGTTATTGTGGGAATGGCTGCAGAGTTCCCACCAAAGTTCTGCTCAAGGCAACAGCCCAGACCAGAAGGAACCTGTGCCTCTGGTTGGGCAGAGTTTCCATGTGCCTGGGTCCTCCTGGACCCAGTTACTCCCAGTGTTGGAGACTACAAGTCAATCGTAAATATGAATAGTTGACCAATTCAAAACAAAAAACTTGGAAGGAGGCCAGGCATGGTGGTTCCAGCCTGCTGGAACAATGGACAGAGGGATCTCTGGGAGTTAGGGGCTAGGCTAATCTACATAGTGAGTTCCAGCACACCCAAAGGATTTTAGTTTGGTTTTTTAATGTTGTATGTGCAGTGGATAGAAGAATAATTGACATGTACTTTAAACTAATGAATGAATATATTCTACATGTTCAAATGTTATTAGTGTACTTTATTTTCAAGAGTTTCAAGTTTTCCTTCTCAGTATTTATAGGACTCTTTCCTTTCTCTTAAGAATATTACTTGTACCCGTCTTTCCCCCCTTCATACCTAGATAGTTTTCTTCCTAGGATTTGTGCTGTTTGTTTTTGTTTTAATTCTGTTTTTTCAGAGTTGGAGGATCAGAAATTCAAGATCATCTCTGGTTACATAGAAAGCTCTAAGACAGACTATACAATATGATACACTGTCTCAAACAAACCAAGAAGCAAACAGAATAGAAATCCCAGGGTGGGAATCGCAAGACAGCCCAGAGTATAAGGCACTTGCTGTCAAGCCTGATAATATTAGTTTGATATCTGGGTCCTCAATGGGTGAAGGAGAGAAATTGGTCCTCCACATTTTCCTCACTTTTTCAAACACATCCTATGCACATTTCCCAATCCCAACAAAGGCAAAGTAAATAAATAAAATTTTAAAGCAAAATCTGTGAACAGGAGAGGCAACTCAGTGCTTTCTGTACTTGGTGCATAAGTCTTGAGAATCTGAGAAAGAACCCCACAACTAATGTAAAAGCTAGATGCCATAACACATCTATAAACCCAGTACTCCTATGCTAAGACACAAGGCAAAGCCAAAACAATCTCCAGAAACCTGTGAGGCAAATAGCCTGATGTATACAGTACTGAACAACAAAGAGATCCAGTCACCACAAAAAAGGTAAAATACAGAACTGACATCCAAGGCTGTCTTCTGAGCATCACACATGTGCCATGATACATTCACCCTTACCCACACAAGCATGTACACAACACATTCTCACAAATATACAAAAACATAAATCTGAGTGGGTTGTACACATCTATAATCCTAACACTCAGCCTGAGGCAGAAAAATCACAGGCTACCAGGCTATATAGTAATATCCAAAAATATGAGATAGTTATTTATTTCATCTTGCCTTGTAAACATATACCAAACTTACTGTTGATTTTTTTCATTTAGAGTGTTCATGCCTTGAAGATCAGAAAGGGGTGTTCTTGGGTTTTTTCGGGTTATACCTAACAAAAGAAAAGCACAGAAACAAATTAGTGTACTTTCAAAATACTGAAGAATTAATAAACTAAGTTTTAAATATTTGATAAGTGTCAGATACTAAGAAAAGTTCTGTAACTATTACCAGCACTTGATTAAATGAAGCCAAATAGGAAATTCAACAGAAAAATTCTTATTTATTTCATTTAAGCATTACCATTAGGAAATATAAAAGTAAGCAGGCCAAAAACTAAGTATATATAAAATTCATCTATTCTGATACTCAAAACATGATTAACATGACCCCTTTGTATCACTTTTTGGCAACAAATACACTGCTGAGATGTAGCATATACTTCAGAGATCTATTGACCTTACAAATAAAGACTGAAAACCAGAGAATGTTTTTTCCTTATGGATATTTAAAATATTTTAAAAAGACTATTTTAAAACAAAATTTTCTTACAGACTCAGCAAATATAAGGTCGTTAATTTCATAATGTATATACATATAAACATTTAAGATCCATTAGGAAAAATAAATCATGCATCTTTACAGAAGACCTTTATGAAAAATGGCACAATCATACAGAGACAATCCTAAAGAGAATCTACAAAACTCTTTTATAGCTAATACATTCAGCAAAAATACAAGAAATTAAATTGATATGGAAAAATCAACTCTATTTCTATACAAATGATCAAAGAATAGTAATTCCATTCATAAAATCAAAATAATATAAACTTAATGGAAAAAGTAAAGATGTCTACATTGAGAATTATAAAACATCACTAAAAGAAAACAGGGTCAAATCAGTGAAATGATACCCATGCTCATGACTATAAAATATATTTTCAAGAAACTAATATTCCTTAAGTTAATATCCAGGTATAAATCTTTATATTATATTTTGCTTCTAAGTATACTGCTGGGTATCAGAATTATAAACAATTAAACATGTTGTTACCATGGCTGTGGTATGGTGTTTGTTCTCTTTTTTTTTTAATATATACATACTTTTCATTATTATTGATTTTATTTATTTATATTCCAGATGTTGCCCTCCCTCCTGGTCCCCTTTCCTGGAATTTTTTATCCCATTCCCCCTCCCATTTGCCTCTGAGAGGGCACCTTCCTCTCCCCACCCCCTCCCCAGGCATCCTCTTCCCTAGGGCTACAAGTCTCTACAGGATTAGGCACATCCTTTCCAACTGAGACCAGACAAGGCAGTCCTCTGCTATATGTGCCAGCCTAAGTATGCTCTTTGGTTGTTTTTGTTTGCTTTGTTTTCTAAGTGGTTTTTTTTCTTTTAATTAGATATTTTCTTTATTTACATTTCAAATGATATCCCCTTTCCTGGTTTCCCTCCCCCAGCCCCAGCCCCTGCCCCTGCTCACCAACCCACCCACTCCCACTACCCGGCCCTGGCATTCCCCTACACTGGGGCATAGAGCCTTCATAGGACCTAGGGCCTCCTTTCCCACTGATGTCCGACTAGGCCATCCTCTACTACATATGCATCTGGAGCCATGAGTCCCACCATGTGTACTATTTGGTTGGTGGTTTAGACCCTGGGAGCTTGGGGGGGTGGGGGAGACGGTTAGTTCATATTATTGTTTCTCCTATGAGGCTGCAAACCCCTTCAACTCCTTGGGTCCTTTCTCTGGCTCCTTCATTGGGGATCCTGTGCTCAGTTCCATGGATGGGTATGAGCATCCACTTCTGTATTTGTCAGGTACAGTTATATCAGGTTCCTGTCAGCAAGCACTTGTTAGCATTCACAATGGTGTCTGGGTTTGGTGATTGTATATGGGATGGATCCCCAGGTGGGGTAGTCTCTAGATGGTCATTCCTTTAGTCTCTGGGAGCTCCCAGGGGTCCAGGTTAGTAGACACTGTTGGTCTTCCTATGGGGTTGCCATCCCCTTCACTCCAGCTCCTTCAATCCTTCCCCCAACACTTCCATAGAGGTTAACATCTTTTTTTTTTTTTTTTTNATTTNTTTATTATATGTAAGTACACTGGAGCTGTCCTCAGACACCCCAGAAGAGGGAGTCAGATCTCGTTAAGGATGGTTGTGAGCCACCATGTGGTTGCTGGGATTTGAACTCTGCACCTTTGGAAGAGCAGTCAGGTGCTCTTACCTGCTGAGCCATCTCACCAGCCCCAGAGGTTAACATCTTGAGTGAGGTAACCCAGACCAAAAAGGACATGGTATATACTCACTCATAAGTGGATATTAACCAAAAGTATAGAATACCCATGATACAACCCACAAACTCTAAGAAGTTTAACAAAAAGAAGGCCCAAGTGAGGATGCTTCAATCACACTTAGGGGAACAAAATAATTACAAGAGGCAGAGGGAGGGAGGGAACTGGGTGAAGTGGGGGAAGGGGGCAGGATCTGGTATGGGGGAGAAACAGGAGAGAAACCCAAAGGGGAAGGAAAATGAATGGAAATATGCAGCCTCTGAGAGTCAGGGGGGAACCTCTAGAAAGTCTCAGAAACTTGGGATGTGAGAGGACACAATAGGGGTGATCTTAACTGAAATTTCCAGCAGTGGGAAGAGGGAATCTGAAGAGACCAGTGAAGGGATGGGGGTCACCAATCCACCTTCAAAATTTCTGACCTAGAATTGTTCCTATCTAAAAGAAATGCAGGGACAAAATGGAGCAGAGACTGAAGGAAAGGCCATCCAGTGACCAGCCCAACCTGGGATCCATTCCACAGGCAGGCATCAGACTCTAACACTATTTCTGATGCTGTGTTGTGTTTGCAGGCAGGAGCTTAGGGTCGCTGTCCTCTTGTCTCTACCAGCAGGCGATTGACAGCGATGCAGATACTCACAGCCAACCATTATTCTCTTAATATTATTTGAAAAGCATTAAATTTTCAATTTAGGGAACTCTTAATATCACTTTCCTCTACTTTTAGTTGATGATTATATATCCTAAAAAAAAAACTTTGCCCATTTTTTATTTCTTAAATTTTCTTACAAATTTAATAGCTTTAATTCTTAAATCAGCATAACTCATTTCAAGGTAACTTGTCATGGAAAGAGAGTTCTCTTTTAACAGATAAATGCCAAGTTGTTCAATGCCATTAGTTTGTTGAGCTAACCCTTTATTCCACTAAACTATCTCAGCACATTATGTTTACATGAATCTATTTTTGTACTTCTTATTTGGTTCACAGATTTCCTTCCCTCCTCTGTTCCCTTCCTTTCATTTCCCTCACTTTTTGCAATACCGTGTATTAAATCCAGGGCTTTGGGTATGCTATACAAGAGCCCTACCACTGGGCCACTCTCCACAGGAAGATGAGATTTTAAGTCTGCTACCAGGCTCATATATACCACTTTCCAAAAGTCAGAGAATTAGGAGGTGCTTATCAGGTCATTCTAAGTCAGGGTCTCTAATTAGATTGTACTCAAGCTGCCAAACAAGGCTGCAATCCTCCTGGGACTAGAATGAAGGAAGAGTCACTCTCAGGTCATCCAGTCAAGTTGCTAAGGAAACCCATTTCCTTATTACCTATTGGCTGAAGACTCTGTTGAAACACAGAATGGAGCTACTCACAACATAAAACAGTGGCTTCTCTGACAGAGATGTAAAAGCTACCAAATAAAGACATTCCAAAGATGGGAATGGTAATCTTTTCTATTATTAGAATGACACACCTGCCAAGTTCTTTTGTCACACAGACCCACTCTTGTAAAATATAGGAGAGGACTGGCTGCCTCAAAGGCATTTATAAACTTCATTTTCCAAGTATTTAGGGTTAAAAATAAATTCTGTGTATGTATTAGGTACCCTACAAGATTACTGAGTTCACGTTTTAATTCTAAAGCAATTTTTAGATTTTGACCATTTTAATAGATTAACTAGTTCCTCGCTTTCAGTTCCTTTTCTATCTCTGCTGTTATATCAACGCGGGTATATGGAATATCTTTACCTTGATTCTAAGTATTTGAAGAAACTCTAAGGTTTTTCATGCAAAACTTTAGAAAGTGGAGGCACTTAGTTGCCAAATTTTAAAAGAAAGAGGTGCAGAATTATGGCAATCTTTTTCTTTTATACAAAGTTAACAAACTGAGTTAACTTGATTGTTAACATGTTTTAGATTTCCACTGTCCCCCTAAGTTAGAAGTATTACTCTGTTTGTCATAGTTGGGCTGGCCGTATGAATTTGGAATATTAATAGTGAATACACAAAGGTGATTCTGGAACTCCAGCCTCTTCTTGTTTCCTAATCTTGAAGTACATGTTGTTAATGCTTCATGTTTATCTTATAGTATAGTGCCTTAAAGCAACAGTATAAACAAACATATTACAGATTCTTTTTTCTTTTCTTTTTTTTTTAAAGATTTATTTATTATATGTAAGTACAGTGTAGCTGTCTTCAGACACTCCAGAAGAGGGCGTCAGATCTTGTTACGGATGGTTATAAGCCACCATGTGGTTGCTGGGATTTGAACTCCAGACCTTCGGGAGAGCAGTCGGGTGCTCTTGCCCACTGAGCCATCTCACCAGCCCCCATATTACAGATTCTTATTTGCATTCTATATCACTGATTTTTAGCTTTCAACATCATGTGCTTCCTTTTCCTTTTTAAGGGTCTAATATGATGAACTTGTTTATCAGCCGGAGAAGTTCTCTGGTAGAATTTTTGAGGTTACTTATGTATACTATCATATCATCTGCAGATAGTGATACCTTTATTTCTTCTTTGCCAATTTGTATCTCCTTGATCTCTTTTCGTTGTCTTATTGTTCTAGCATGCTCATGTACTATACTGAATAGATATGGAGAGAGTGGACATCCTTGTCTTGTCCCCAATTTCACTGAGATTGCTTCAAGTATGTCTTCCTTTAATTTGATATTGGCTGTTGGTTTGCAGTAAATAGATTTTATTGTGTTTAGGTATGACCCTTGAATCCCTGATCTCTCTAATACTTTTGCATGAAGGGGCGTTGCATTTTGTCAAATGCTTTTTCTGCATCTAAGGAGATGATCATGTGATTTTTTTTTGGTTTGTTTATATAGTGGATTATGTTAATGGATTTTCATATATTAAACCAACCTTGCATCCCTAGAATGAAACCTACTCGATCATGGTGAATGATGGTTTTGATGTGTTCTTAGATTCAGTTTGCAAGAATTTTATTCAGTATTTTTGCATCAATATTCATAAGCAAGATTGGTCTGAAGTTCTCTTTTTTGGGGGGTCCTTGTGTGGTTTAGATATCAGAGTAATTGTGGCTTAAAAGAATGAGTTAGGTAGTGTTCCTTCTGTTTCTATTTTATGGAATAGTTTGAGGAAAATTGGTATCCAATCTTCTTTGAAGGTTTGGAAGAATTCTGCACTAAATTCATCTGGCCGTGAGCTTTTTTTTTTGGTTGGGAGGTTTTTAATGACTTCTTCTATTTCCTTGTGTGATATGGGCCTGTTTAGATAGTTTACCTGCTCTGAATTTAACTTTAGTATGTGGCATCTGTCTAGAAAACCATCCAGATTTTTCCCGTTTGGTTGAGTATAGGCTTTTATAGTAGAATCTGATGATTTTTTATGAATTTCCTCCATTTCTGTTACGTCTCCCTTTTCATTTCTGATTTTATTAATTTGGATACTGCCTCTTGACCCTTTAGTTTGGCTAACCTGTTGATTCTTCCAAAAAACCAGCTTATGGGTTTGCAGATTCTTTGTATTAATTTCTTTGATTCTATTTGATTGATTTCTGCCCTGAGTTTAACTATTTCCTGCCTTCTATTCCTCTTGAGTGAGTTTGCATCTTTTTGTTCTAGAGTTCTCAGGTGTACTGTTAAGTTGTTAGTGTAAGATCTGTCCAGTTTCTTTACCAGGGCACTTGGTGCTATGAAATTTCCTTTAAGCACTGCTTTCATTGTGTCCCATAAGTTTGGGTATGATGTGTCATTAAATTCCAGGAAGTCTTTTAATTTCTTTATTTCTTCCCTGACCAATTTATCATTGAGTAAAGAGTTGTTCAGTTTCCAAGTGTATGTGGGCTTTCTGTAGTTTTTGCTGTTGTTGAAGACCAGCCATAGGCCATGGTGATCTGATAGGATGCATGGTATTATTTCAATCTTTTTGTATCTGTTGAGGGTTGTTCTGTGACCAATTATATGGTCGATTTTGGAGAAGGTACAATGAGGTACTGAGAAAAAGGTGCATTCTTTTGTTTTAGGGTGAAATGTTCTGTAGATATCTGCTAAATCGATTTGGTTCATAACTTCTCTTAGTTTCACTGTATCTCTGTTTAGTTTCTGTTTTCATGGCCTGTCGATCGGTGAGAGTGGGGTATTGAAATATCGCACTATTGTTGTGTGGGGTTCGATGTGTGTTTTGAGCTTTAGTAAAGTTTCTTTTATGAATTTGGGTGATCGCGCATTTGGGGCACAGATGTTCAGAACTGAGACTTTCTCTTGGTATATTTTCCCCTTGATGAATATGAAGTGTCCTTCCTTACCTTTTTTGGTAACTTGTGGTTGAAAGTCTATTTTATTGAATATTAGGATGGCAACTCCTGGGACCCTTTGCTTGGAAAATGTTTTTCCATCATTTTACTCTGAGATAGTATCTATCTTTAATATTGAGGTGTGAGTCTTTTATACAGCAAAATGCTGATAACCAACTTCAGCAAAGTGGACAGATATAAAATTAACTCAACTGCCAGACAGTGATGATGCATGCCTTTAATCCCAGCACTTGGGAGGCAGAGGCAGGTGGATTTCTGAGTTCAAGGCCAGCCTGGTCTAAAAAGTGAGTTCCAAGACGGCCAGAAATACACAAAGAACCCCTGTCTCAAAAAAAATCAGTAACCTTCCTTTATAAAAACAATAAACAGGCTGAGAAAGAAATTAGGGAAACAACTCTCTTCACCATAGCCACAAATAATATAGAATATCTTGGGGTAACTCTAACCAAACAAGTTAAAAGACCTGTAAGACAATAACTTCAAGTCTCTCAAGAAAGAAATCAAGAAAATGGAGACATCTCCCGTGCTCATGGATTGACAGAATTAACAAGTAAAAACGGCCATCCTACCAAAGGCAATCTATAAATTCAATGCAATCCCCATCAAAATCCCAACACAATTCTTCAAGGACATGGAAAGAGCATTCTCAAATTCATCTGGAAAGGCAAAAGGTCCAGAATAACAAAAACTATTCTTAACAATAAAAACAGCTAGAGGAATCACATCCTTAACCTCAAGCTTTACTACAGAGCAAAAGTGATTAAAAAAAAACTGCATGGTACTGGTACAGAAACAGACATGTTGATTAATTGAATAGAATTGAAGACCCAGAAATAAAACCACACAATACGGTCACTTGATCTTTGACAAAGACGCCAAAAATATACAATGGAAAAAAGAAAGCATCTTCAATAAATGTTGCTGGTCTAACTGGCTGTCTGTATGTAGAAAAATGAAAATAGACCCATATTTGTCACCTTGTACAAAGCTCAAGTCCAAGTAGATCAAGGACCTCAACATGAAATGAGATACACTGATTCTAATAGAAGAGAAAGTGGGAAAGAGTCTTGGACTCCTTGGTACAGGGGGAAATTTCCTAAATAGAATTCCAAAGGCTCATGCTCTAAGATCAAGAATTGATAAATGGGACCTCATGAAACTAGAAAGTTTCTGTAAGGCAAAGGACATAGTCAATAAGACAAATCAGCAACCTACAGATTGGGAAAAA
>NC_034599.1:54741652-54743937 GCF_900095145.1 Mus pahari | reverse complement strand
AATCAGAATGGCTAAGATCAAAACCTCGGGTGACAACACATGTTGGAGAGGATGTGGAGAAAGAGGAACACTCCTCCATTGCTGGTGGGATTGCAAACTGCTACAACCACTCTGGAAATCAATCTGGAGGTTCCTCAGAGAATTGGAAGTAGATCTACCTGAAGACCCAGCTACACCACTCTTGGAAATATACCCAAAAGATGTCCCACCATGCCACGGGGCAAGCCTTCCACTATGTTCATAGTGACCTTATTTGTGATAGCCAGAAGCTGGAAACAACCCAGATGTCCCATGACAGAAGAATGGATACAGAAAATGTGGTTCGTTTACACAATGGAATACTACTCAGCTATTAAGAATGAGGACATCCTGAGTTTTGCAGGCAAATGGATAGAACTAGAAAATATCATCCTGAGTGAGGTAACTCAGACCCATGGTATGTACTTACTAATAAGTGGATTTTAGCCAAATAAAAAATAAAAATATAGAATACCCAAGACACAGTCCACAGAACTCAAAGAGCTCAACAAGCTGAAGTGTAAGGACAACTCAGTCCCACTTGGGAGAGAGAAGGCAATCACAAGTGGGGAGGGACCAGAGAAAGAAAGTGGAGGGGGTGGGGTAAATGGGGGAAGGGAACCTGATCTGGTATTGGGTGAGGAAAAAAGACTGAAGCCCTGAAGGACAGGGCAAACTCAGGTAATTAGGAGGTTGGGGGGTCCCTCCAGAATGCACCAGAGACCTGGGAGGTGACTGACTCCCAGGACTCAAAATGACATAGATGAAATGCCAGACAGTAGGGAGAGGGATCTTATAGACCCTACCTCCAGCAGGAAGACAGGGCATCAAGTGAAGGATGGGGTTGCCATCTCACAGTCACAACTCTCTCCATAATTGTTTCTGTCTGAAAGAATTACAGGGATGGAAATGGAGAGGAGCCTGAGGAAAAGAAGGTCCAGTGACAGGCCCAAAATGGGATCCAGCTCAAGGGGAGGTCCAAAGGTCTAACACTTTCACTGAGGCCATGGAGAGCTCACAAAAATGGATCTATCATGACCACACTCCAGAAGACCCAACAAGCAGTTGAAAGAGTCAAATGCAGTTATTTGCACCCAACCAATTGACAGAAGCAGCTGACTCCTGTGGTTGAATTAGGGAAGGCTGAAGAAGCTGAGAAGAAGAGGGCAATTCTGTAGGAGGACCAGCAGTCTTAATCTGGACCCCCAATATCTTTCAAACACTGGACCAGCAAACAGACAGCATACACCAGCTGATATGAGGTCCCCAACACACATACAATAGAGAACTTCTGGGTCTGTGTTCATTCAGAGATGATGCATCTAACCCTCAAGAGTCTAGAGGCCCTAGAGAGATTAGAGGTCAGGTGGGGTGGGGTATGGGGACATTCACTTGGAAACAAAGTGTGGTGGGGTGGAGGTATGGGGTGTGGAGCAGTCGGTGGATGGGGGGTCAGGGATGGAATATGGAGTGTAAAAAATAAAATAAGAAAACAAACAAACAAACAAAACAAACAAAAAAGCTGCACCTGAATATATCTGCAGTGGAAAATGGAATGAAAAAAAAAAATATATATATATATATGAATAAATAAAGGCATCAATATACAGGGAATTGTTTAGCTTCTTCATGCAGTGTATGCTGCAACCAGACACATAAACTACAATATGGTCCAGTCTGCAGTTACCAGGCTCAATCATGAAGAAACAAATAAAGCAACTGAACTATATATAACTACTTTAGATTTAAGCTCTTTTAAGCTGTTCTTAAAAGATTTGTAGATTGTTTTGAAAGATTGAGAATATCAAAATGAACAATCAGAATGAGGACTGTGTATCTTTAGAAATAACTTTAATAACTAAGAATAAATTCTAAACACATCTTTTAAAAATGACTTACCTTTATTCTTCCTACAAGGAAATATACACATATTACACATTTTCTTATACCAATAGAGTGAAAAAGAACACACTGCATTTATTTTTAAGCAAAGTCCACTTAAATTGTTGTTTTATTAAGTCAAATATTATGGAGTTTCAGCTAGAAAACTTTAATAAAAGTAGTAACCTAAATGTATTGCAATTTATTAAATGTACACTGCCAATCTTGAGTAAATTTGATCCACTGTGAATAAATGACTTAATTTTCTGAAAAACTCATTTTTTTTTTTTTTTTTTTTTTTTTTTTTGTTTTTTGAATCTTTATTTTTTTGTGTAAAATGGGTTCTCCTATATATTCCAAACAAAAGTGTTTCCAGGGACAGCCGT
>NC_034599.1:54720040-54741502 GCF_900095145.1 Mus pahari | reverse complement strand
TCCCAAGTGCTGGGATTAAAGGCATGCGCCACCATGCCCGGCTCTGAAAAACTCATTTTTATCACAATAGGAATACACCTAATTATTGTAACCACACAGTAGACCAAAGGACCTATTTCATGCAGACTAACAAAAAGCCAAGGAAGAAATGGAGACCAAGTGCATCTTTTATATCAATTTTAAACAATAAAGAGATATGTATTCTGAATGTTATTCTTTATTTTATGATGTGGTGATTTCTCTTAGACATAGAAAGTCTGAGTCAAGGTTTATATTCAACCTAAATGAATCCTCTAGAGATTCGAAATTGTAACATTGCTGATATAGGAATCAAACATAAGCAAGTACAAAATTTAGCCAGATATGAGGAAGCTTTGGGGAGTGTTGAATATCATAATCACTGTGTTAATTTCATGAATATATATATATATATATATATATATATATATATATATACATACATACATATATATATATGACTTAAAAAATTGTTCTCTTATTTTACTATAATTACTACATTGCACTAAAAGTTTCAAAAAGCAAGAATAAAATTACTGCTGATTTTTATGCAATTAGATACTTCCAAGATGAAATTGGAAACTAATTCAGTGATGGCTTAGATAATTAACAATGTGGTGTATAGCAAATGGGACAGTCAAAATCACCCACATTAAAGAAGAGGTATATCAGCAATTTCAAGAGAAAGCAATACAGTCTGCATAAAGAATTGTGAAAGGCATGTTCCTATGCAATCTCCACACATCCCTCATGAATACTCTTGATTTCCATTTCCAAATGCATTGGACAAGACAGGGTTAAGGAGACTTGAAGCCTTACTGTACTTCTCTTCCTTGCACCTCTGCAGAATCTCTAAGCTCCGCTGGTGGACTGGGTGTTGGAGAAAGCTAAAACTATCCATACTTTTCAAAATCGCACATGGTGGTGTATCATCATGTCCTTAAGAAGCAAAACAAAATAAAAAATGGAAAAAAAGAAAAAGACATTATGTAAGCCCAAACCAACAAGAGAATCAAACACAATGATGCCAACTATCTTGATATATTTTAAAATATTAAACAATGTGAATGATACTCCCCAACTAACAAATAATAAGAAAAAATATTCTTTTCAAATATGCCAAATGTCTATTTTATTAATCAAAGTATTCTGAGTTAATGCCTTATTAAAATTTCTAAATTAAAGTATAAGAAACATTTCAAACAAGTAGTATCATATGGTTGTTCTTGGAAAATTATTTCTTTCTGAAATATCTTTAGCATATAGTTGGCAACATTGATAGAATCTAAGAGAAATTATACCCAAACAAATATGAAAAAAGCTACCCTGTCTTTTACAAATCTGACAATCAGGCACACGTGTTTGGTCAATGTCTGCCAAGTGTGTGCTAAGAGTAAATAGTAGTATACCAGAGGGGGAGCCTAAGCAGCACTCTGCATTTATAAATCTGAAAAATAGCTGGAGAACCCATACCTCACTAATGGAAAAGGAGATAAAGTGAATTACAAGCAGGAAAGAGAAGAGACAAAAATAAAGACCAAAGCACTCAGATGAGTGCTAACCAAGTGAGTCATTTGAGCAGTAAGACATGGGGGAAGGGCAATTTCAATACCATAAATATCAGCAAGAAATTGATTTAAGATAGAAACAGAGTTTCCATATTTCAGAAAAGATGAATTCCTGAGTGTCATTCTCTCAAGAGATTACCTTAAGAGTACAGAGGAAAAATAGTGTATGTGTGTGGGGGAGAGGGGGTTGAAATGTCGTTATATTACACAGTATGCTATAAACAATTAAAATTTTATTAAAGAAAATAAAGAGTTATGGAGGAATGGTTACATTTAACAATTTTGCTTCTAAAAATGACTACTGTATAATCTAGGAACAAATCAAGTGATACATAGTAAACTGATTCTCCATTAGTACAGTTTATTGTACAATTAGGAATGGGTCTCAATGTCATAAATTATAAATAGTTCTCGATAGTCATTCATTCATTCAGTCATTTGGTTTTTCGAGACAGGGTTTCTCTGTATAGCCCTGGCTGTCCTGGAACTCCCTCTGTAGACCAGGCTGGCCTCAACCTCAGAAATCCGCCTGCCTCTGCCTCCCCAGTGCTGGGATTAAAGGCGTGCGCCACCATGCCCGACTTAAGATAGTCATTTTAAAGCTCAAAGAAATACTAATTCCAAAACTTCTGCAGAGTATTTTTATCTTATTGAAATTACATAACCTAGATTTCTAAATTTAGAAAATATTACCTACATTCATCAGCAAAAACACAATCTTATTAATCATCAGATAATACATAAATGTAATATCCTTTTTAAAAAGAGGAAATATGATTCAAGAATTTTATCAAACTGATAAAAACTAAAATGTTGTGTTAAAAAAACATCATTTAGCAGAGAAAATACCATTTTTTTCAACTTTTTTTTATTAGATATTTTTTTTACATTTCAAATGCTATCCCAAAAGTTTCCTATTCCCTCCCCCGCCCTGCTCCCCTACCCATCCATTCCCACTTCTTGGCCCTGGTGTTCCCCTGAACTGGGGCATATAAACTTTGTAAGACCTAGGGGCCTCTCTTCCCAATGATGGCTAACTAGGTCATCTTCTGCTACATATGCAGCTAGAGACATGAGCTCTGGGGGTACTGGTTAGTTCATATTGTTGTTCCACCTATAGGGTTGCAGACCCCTTCAGCTCCTTGGGTTCCTTCTCTAGCTCCTCTATTGGGGGCCCTGTGTTCCATCCTATAGCTGACTGTGAGCATCCACTTCTGTATTTGCCAGGCACTGGCATAGCCTCATAAGAGACAGCTATATCAAGGTCCCTTCAGCTTAATACATAAAAATTCCAACTTAGAAAGATCCATTTCAATCATTTTAACTAGCTGATAGTAAAAAAGCAACTTCTTTTTAAATGGATCACTTAGCAAAGGTGAGAATCAATAATTAGAAATATTTAAATATTCATAAAGATAGCTTAATGTCACTTCATTGTTGCAAGACACTTTAATAGAAAATACTCAATTTTCAATACCACCAGTAATTTACCCCCGATGGCTAGGTTATCAGACTAGCCTGCACATGGACAGTCAGGTAAAGTGCACAAGTTTGGGGAGTAGATAAAGAGGATACTGTGTGAACTATACTTATAATCCATTCAATCAATTGATAATATTGTTATATTGTTTGCTATATTTTTCTGGATTTGCTTGTTTTTTACTCCGTACTCATTTATACCCAATCTAATCTACAATGCCCTGCTTATGTTGTGTTTATCCTTTTATCCAAGCCTCCTTACAAACAGTAGAATGCTGGGTTAATTGCTTGACAAATTTAATTTATAATGCAGGTGTTTTGAAAGCAATAAAACCTTTCTATAAGCACTTTTTGAGCCATCTTTCATACACTGTGACATACTGTTTGGTTTTCTCCTAATAGTGCATAAAACACCTCTATCATGACTTCTGTAAATAATAATCATTTTCAGTCAAAACTTCCACGGTCCTCTGGCCCAAAAACAGAATGGAAGGACATAAATTGACCAAGCAGGGATTAGTACAGACTGTGTTTGTTTGTTCTTATCTCCAGCTCAAAGTATCTTCTACCTTTTTTTGTGATTTCTTTCTTGAACTTCTTGTTATTTGGAAGAATGTTTTATTTGCTTTCTACATATTAAGACATTTTTAGTTTTCTTTCCTTTCATCACTACTTTTTTATATCAAATGTTTTTAAATATTAGTTACAGTTGATATGAAAATTATAATTAACATAGTAATTTATATCTAGTCTAATAAACCATTTTAATTGCTCCAAAAGTGGCCCTTATCACTTTCTTTAGACTGTTACTATTAAACAAGTAATATCTTTTAAACAGTATGACCATCCGCATAGAATTAGAGTTATTACTTTAAACATCTGTCACTCAAATTGGAGTGCTAGAAAATGTAAAAATCATGTTTATTCCATCTTTTTGTAGTTGAGTATAATGGTGCTCTTTATTTCTTCCCTAATGTTTCTACTATCCCTTTTTAAAACTGTATTTATGTATATGTCTTTCCGTGTGTATGCGCACACTTGAGTGCAACTATTCCAAAAGCGGACAATTGATTTCCCCCTAGAGCTGGAGTTGCCAGTGGTTGTGAGCCACCTAACATGGATGCTGGAAACTGAAATCAGGTTCTCTGGAAAAGCAGCTAGTGCGCTTAACTGCTGAGTTACCTCTCCAAGCCATTACTATTGTCTTAACCATTTCAACCCCAAGCACTCCCTTTCATATTTCCTATGGGGGTGTGGTAGTTTGGACAGGAACAGTCCCCATAGGTGTATATGTTTGAGTGTTTGGTCCTTAGGGAATAGGGCTACTTGACAGAGTTTAGGAGGTGTGGCCTTGTAGGAGCACATGTGGCTTTGTTAGAGGAAGTATGTCACTGGGGGTGGGGTGGGGAGAGGACTTTGCAGTTTTAAATGCTCAAGGTAGGCCCACCCAGTGTTTCTCTGTCCCTGCCTATCTGGATGTAGAACTCTCAGCTACCTTCCCAGCACTATGTCTGCCTGCTTACTACCAGGATTCCAGCCATAACAACAATGAACTAAACCTCTGAAGCCAACCCCAATTAAAGGGTTTCTTTTATAAGAGTTGTTGTGGTCATGGTGTCTCTTCACAGCACTAGAACACTGACTAAGTCAGTGGGAACATCTACTAATAATCAAGTAAACTTAGCATTCCCTACGACTATTTTTTTGATTTTGTTGTTGGGTTGTTTTGTTTTGTCTTTGAGACAGAGTCCCTCTAAATACCCCTGGCTGTCCTGGAACTCACTATGTAGACTAAACTGGCTTGGAAGTTGAAGAGTGACTGACAACCTCCCAGGTGAAAAATCAGAACTGAAATTTAAAGGCGAACTTTGAAGGTTGTTTACTCCTACGACATACAAGTTAGTTTGGAAACACAGAAGCACTCGTATAGTCCTACTGAAAGGCATGCCTCAACTACATATAAATTAGAAGATTTTAACTATATACATTCCAAATGGCCACATGTGCCTATAAACTTGACTTCATGTACAATATAAAATGGAGTGTCTCAGGCTTAAAGGAAAAAGGAAGGACTCAGAAAAAAAAAATCATTTATAAAATTCAAACTAATAACTCAATAAACCAAGTTAACAGGTTAAGAAAAACAAAACAAAAAAACTTACTAAACAAATAATTCTTTAATAGGAAAGAAAAAATGCTCTTACAAAATTGGTCAATAGAGAAGGTGACTGGAGCAGGAAACTCTACCATATTATACTGCCTGACACTGTTTCTTAATTTGCTTTTTTATATTAAATTATGATTGAATTTGTAGAAAAAAATTAGAGATGGAAAAATGGAGAAAACACTAAAATCAAATTCTGAATCATTATATAATTATCAGCTTGCATTTTTGTTCATAACTACTACATGCCTTATATTCACTGTGATGATTTTAATGAGTAGCACCTGTATGCTCATAGATTTGAATACTTGGTCTTTAGTTGGTGAGATTGTTTGAGAAGAATTAGTAGGTATGACCTCTTCGAAGAGATGTCACTGGGGTTGGACTTTGAAGTTTGAAAAACTCTTTTCAGGCCCAGTTTCACTGTCTGCCTGCATCTTTCAGATCAAATGTGAGCACTTAAATATTGCTCTAAGCACCATGCTTGCCTACACCATAATGGCCATGGACTAATGCTCCAAAACTGTAAACATGACCCCAATTAAATGCTCCTCTTTATAACCAGCCTTCGTCATGGTGTTTCTTCACACAATAGTAACCCTAAGAAACTCATTATTCCTATCAATATCTATTAATGAAAATATAGCAACATAGGCCTACATACATACAGAAACATACATTCAATCACTTAAAGGTGTATGGTTTATCAGCTATGAAACATGATTACAGAGTATGGTAAGTAAACAGGACAAAATAAAAAGTATTATCATGAAAGAATACTAGCAAGAATGGCTTACCACTTTTTTTCTGAATATGTCTTTTCCCAGCTTCCCTGAAAGCAACCACAGCTCTGAAAAATGCTCGAAGAACTGCCCACCGGAAAACAGCTACAGGATCAATGCCAGTCATCCCAGAAACAAAAGCATTCCTGCTACTTCTCAGAAGAGCCACAATGTCTGGACGCATATGATCTGTATTTTTTTCCCGAAAATCCTATGAAAAAAGTACCAATGTTATTTCTGAAAAGAACTATTAAAATCAAGAAGATAATAGGTTTGAATGGTGGGGGTGAATAGAGATTATAGAACTGAATTCTATTCTGAGCTACCCGGGCCAAGTACCTTTTAAAAAGTGCCAGCTAATTCTGAACTACTGAATTATGTAAGAAACAGTGAATACTCTAATTTTATTATAGATTATTAGACAGTCAATTTGAAGGGGTATTCGATAAAATGGTAAGATAGCTAGAAGACTTAAAAGATCTACCTTGAAAAAAAACAAGGTAAAAGAGCACCTCACTTGTTCTTGATGGTGATCAGTGGACAGGTTAGACAAAAAGCAGTGAGGCCAGGTTCAGATCATATTGGAAAAAGCTGCAAGTGATAGGAAAATAGGCAAATAACATACTTAAGGCCTATAAGGTAGAGCTTGGTTTTATTTTGTCTCATTCAATGATAAAAGAATTAGAAAAGTAAAAGAACTGAATGCTAGCCAGTTGGTATAGTATAAATATCTGACCCAGAACAAAGACAGTGGTACAGAAGAATAAAGTACCTTTGTTATTTTTTTAGAGGAAATAGTTTTTTATTAAAATATATTTTTATAACAGCTTCCCCTCCCCCAACACCTCCCATCCTCCCCACTTCTGCACCCACACAAATCCACATCTATTCATTCATTCTTACATTAGAATAAAAACAGTCATCTAAAACGAAGCTGAGGAGGAGAAGAAAAATAAGCAAAGCTGATAGGAGCCTGATACAGCTGTCTCCCCCACCCAGAGCCCAACAAACACAGAGGGGGATGGAGGAGTCAGAAAAAGGACCAAGGAGCCAAAGGGGCCTGCAACCCCACAGGAAGAACAACAATATCAACCAAGCAGACTCCTGAGAGCTCCCAGGAACCAAAACACCATCCAAAGAGTACACATGGAGAAACCCATAGCTCCAGCCACACATGCAGCAGAGGACGACCCTGTCTGTCATCAATGGGAGGAGAGGCCCCCGGTCCTTCGAAGGCATGTCACCCAGTGCAGAGGAACACCAGGGCAGTGAAGCAGGAGCGGGTAAGTGGGTATGAGAACACCCCATAGAAGGAGGGGAAGGGGGACCTTTGTTATTTTTGATACCTATAATTTTTACTTTTCTATTGTCAGCTATTTTCTAATATACTGTGTTTATATTGTTATGTATTAAAATAGAACATTAGACTTTGATGATTTTGTTTCAATTTTGGCAGGGTTTCTTTTGTTTTGAGACAGAGTATCACTGTGTAGTCATGGCTAGTCCTAAAACTCATTATGTAGATTAGGTTGACCTGAAATTTACATAGATCCCACTACCTCTGCCTTGGGAAGTACTGGGACTAAAGGAATGTGCCACCACTCCCAGAAGCTTTTTAGTTTCTTTATTGTTCTTTTTATTGTGCTGACTTCTGATTTTTATCTCGTCCTTCTCATTCTATTGGGTTCAATGTACATTTTTACAAGTTTCTTGAAATGGAAACTGATATACTTTTCATCCTAATATCTTGCCTTAAATGACTTAACTGTATTCTACAAACTTTAAAATACTACAGCCCTAACTATTCAGTTGAAAATATGTCTTATTAGAATGACAAAAGTAGTTTTAGTTGTGATTTTTCTGGATTGATTCATCAACTCATTGGAAGAGTTTTGCTTAACATTTAAATACATGGTAACTGCCTAAGTTACCCTATAGCACATAATTGAAGTAATTGTTTTAAAAGTTTTGCCTAATTTTTCTGTTTGATGGTTTGTGTGTGTGCCCTGTAACACAACAGTAGATTTGTGTACAGCTACTTTTGTTTTGGTTTTGGTTTTGGAGACAGGGTTTCTCTGTGTAGCCCTGGCTATCCTGGAACTCACTTTGTAGACCAGACTGGCCTCGAACTCAGAAATCCGCCTACCTCTGCCTCCCAAGTGCTAGGATTAAAGGCAGGCACCACCACTACCCAGCTGTCTACAGCTACTTTTACTTAGTTATAGCTTTTGCAGCTAGGAATTACACTTAGAGCATCACACATACTAGATGAGTACTCTGCCACTGCTACAATCTCAACTCTACAATTACTTTTGGTCTATCTCTACTTGCTATAGTCTGAATCAAAATTACTGGTTATAAATAACTATTGATTAACATTTTATCAACTAGACACTTTTCTTATTGTGAAATATCCCTTTTTATCTTGAGTAATAGCTCTAGCTTCTTTAGTGAGTATATAATTTCACCTTTTAATCACCTTTTAGTTTCAATCTACTCAATAACATACTTAAACATCAGAGAAACAGGTGTGTACACTATATGATAAATGTCCCCCCAAATCTTGGGCATTTGCATATTGGCTCCCACTTGGTGATGCTGTCTGGGTAGGTTCATGAGGTATAGTCTTGCTGAAGTAAGCCAGCAGAAGTCAGGTTGTGAGTTTAAAGACTCACACCATTTCTTGTTCCAACTCTCGGCTTTGTGCTTGCAGTTAAAGACATGAGCAACTCAGCTTCACCTTCAGCTGCCATGCCTGCTGCTTCCCTACCATGATGGACTCTTACCCTTCTGGAATGGCAAGCCCAAATAAACGTTTTCTTCTACAAAGCATTTTGATCATGGTGTTTTACTCCCACACTAGAAAAGTAACTACAACATCATCTAACAACAGGATTGCTTTGTTTTACTTTATAAATTATATTTAAAATCTGCTTCTCACCTGTGTATTCCATCTCAGATATGACATCTCAAAGAGATTAAATTACCTCACACCATAAAATATTCATTTATAACGTCTATAAAGTATATGGAGATCTCAACACTATACCTTATATAAGGTTTTCTCCATTTCTACTGCTACTCTTATGGTTCAATTTAATATTTCACCTCAATTTAAAAGGGGAAGGAGGTAAAAATCTGCTTTAATAGTTTCACAGTTCCTATAATTTCAACAAAAAACTATACTCCAGCAGTGAGGTTGTTAATAAACACCTGCAACTGAAGCACTAAGAAGGCTGACACAGGACTGTTACTAACAGTATGCGTTGTACAGGGACTCCTGAATTTCATTAAAAACAAAACACCCAAGCTCCTTTAATGTGGCCTAGAAGCAGTTCAAGATTTAACCTAATGTCACTAAAATATCTCACTTGTCCTGAAAAGTCTCATCTCAGTGACCTTTTACACACTATTTCAACATACGTAACTCCTTTCTTATTTTATGACCTATAATTCACTATCTCAACTCACCAGTGCAAACTTTACTTTAGTTCAGCTCTTAAAGAGTTTTAGAGAAATCCTTGTAAATTTACAAACAAAAAGGTAATTGCTTCATTACTTTAACTCACAGAAAAATTTATACAACATAGCTAGAAATAAATATGATATATGCTATGCATATGATACACATACTTACAAATCTGTCTAGCTTATTACTATATAATAGCAAATACTGAACAGGAAACTGACATATACTGTTTAATAAATAATTATTTAAAAGATGAATCAGTAAATGCAACAATTAATTAGGATGTCTACCACAGCTGGACATGGTGACACATCTAAATAATCCTAGCCTCTTAGGATAAGAGGCAAAATTAGGAGTTCAAGGATATCCTCTGCTACACAGAAAATTTGAGACTAAGTACATGAAACTGTCTCAAAAACAGAAAACAAAACTCAATGAGTCAGTGACTTATATCATTTCATTACTGCATTACAAGGAACTAAATATCACAAGTGGCAAGTTTAAGCTTCCCAAGATTTAAGAGTTAGCCATCTCATCAGTTACATAAAATACTTGGAAGAGTTAATATACCTAGTAAGAATGAAAGCTCACAACTACCTAATGGTGCTCAGAACAGAAGCTTCTAAAAGACCGTTATGAGTATCATTAAAGGAAAACAAATGAATTATGAGGATGAACAATGAGTTTGAGACACACAGACACTATCTGTTCTAGATTTTAAAAGTTCACTAAAACAACCTAATAGGTTTATCTACAAAAGAAAACCAGCAGAAACATTATTTAAATGGTAATATACTGAAAAGTAGATCTCGATTCTAGTTCTATCCTTACAAAATATCTCCAAAGGCTACTAATCCAGAGCCTCCAAAAACTACAAGAAAGGGCACTATGCCAGAAATAGTAATGATACATCTGGGGGAGGAGTTAGGGGTGTAGTTATGATCTGAAAACAATATTTACATGCATAGAATAAAAATGTTCTATATTTTAAAATACATACCTCTGGTCTAAAGCCATATTCAATTAAGAAACTTACTGACCTTTACTCCATATTTTACTTTTCCAGCATAATGCTTTATGATAAAAGCAGGCTCCATCACAGCTGGAAATTCAATGTAAGAATTTTCTTCATGTTGATGCTTAAACTTGTCAAGTAATGTTTGATTTGTAGCCTGTGGAAAGCTGAATTGAACAAATTATGTGAAAGATACAGTCTTTTATAAGGCATAATATTAAAACACATTGTGCTGTCTAATATACAACTAATGAAAAGTTTTTACCTACAGTATCTAATCAGATTCTTTTCTTTTTTTGGCAGGTGTGGGAGAAGAGAGGAATGGGAGTGAGGCTTACTATGTAGCCTTGGCTGGCCTGAAACTTGAAATGTAGACCAGGCTGGCCATGAACTCCCAGGAATCCACTCTCCTGAGTGCTGGAATTAAAGGTATGTGCCACCGCACCCAAGTAATATCAGACTATTATAACAAGCTAAAGAACTGAGGTTCCTATTTTATAGATGTGGAGTAACACTTTACAGTTAGCCCGAGAAATTAACCCAAGTCACTTGGTATTAAAACTTACACTGTGCAGAAATACTGTACAGCTCAAAGGAAAATAAAAACCAAAATCATATGTTCTTTGGGGTCAATTATCCTTCAAAAAGGAAATAATCTCTGGTTCCTCAATAGATAGATCCTTAAAGTACATACTCATTTTTTGTTTCTTATTTTCTCACACATGAATAAGGAAGAACTTTCCTATCTATATCAATTACTGTGTTAGAATGTTGAAACAGGGCTTACTTGGGGATTTTAGTGGGACTCAGAAAATAGAATAAAGTTTCCCACAGAAATGGGGACCTCTACTAGAAACTGGGTTTGATAATTTTTCTTACATTCTAGAAAAAGAAATCTTCTATTTTTTGTTCATCCCCAGAAACTTTCTATAAAGTTGAGTTTGAGGACCACAGACTAACTTATCTGGGAGGACATTACAAAATATGAATTCAGGTTGCTGATGGACACTGTTGCCCACTTTTTCTCATACTCACAGTGAGGATCAGCACCAAAAAAAAAAATCAGAACAGACAGATTTGATAGACTTGTAATTCAGACAAAAAAGATCACATTTCAAGTTAAAGCAAAGAACTATTTAGCACCAAGTGGATTATATGGTGATAAGAGGCATTGCAGGAACTGGCTAAGTTCCAGGACACTGAAGGCTCACACATATAGAAGAGATTATTCAAACAGAACGTTCTACAAAACTGTTTCCCCAAGAACTGACTACCCATGACTGCTGTTTAGAAACTACAGCCAAGGATAAACAGGTACAAACAGGAAGTTTTACACCAAATGAAGTTTTTAGTGTCACCCACGTAATGAAGGTTTTGCAAAGATATAAAATATGAGTTATGGGATTATGAGAGAATCTACGAGATTTCTCTTAGAAACTTTGATGTTTAAAAAAAAAAGTGTATCCGAAATTATTATTCATTTTATTTTTTTAAATTTATTTTAATTTATTTCTTATACTCCATATCATTCCCCACCCCACCCCCCATTCACCCTCGGACTGCTTCACATCCCATACCTCCTCCCCACCCTACCCCATATATTTCCTGTATAAAACTTAATTCAAAGACTAACAAATAAGATAGTTTAATGGGTAAGGCATCTGCTTCCAAGCTTGAAAATCCCAATTTGATCTGGAGGATCCATGTGATGAGAGAAACTCGTCCTACATGTTGGCCTTTGACCTCCATATAAACACAATAGCACACACACATACTTAACCCTCAAATAAAATGTAAATAAATAAATAAAACTCAATTTAAAGGCTGTGTGAATTATTACATCCCTGTAATGTCAGCACTCAGGAGGCAGGGAAGGAAGATCTCAACTGCAAGAGTAGACCAGGTTACATAACAATACCCTGTCTACAGGACAGAAAAGAGGGAGAAATGGGAGAAAAAAACTTTTTAAAAAAAAATGTGCATCAGGATGTGACCAGTGTTAAGTTTCCCATTATCTAGTAGATGGCTCTACATTCATGCATATTTGGGCAGAATTATATAGACTTAGTGAATAATCAAAACAAAACAACAGCTAAGTGTACAATCCTTTAATTCCAGTATCTGGAAGGCAGAGGCAGTGGATCTTCCATGCCAACAAAAAAGTGGGGGAAGAGGACAGGACATGAAATTTGGAATGTTAGAGATAATATGGAGTTGGAGGGGGGAAAAAAGGGTAGATGTAATCATATTTCATTTCATAGACTATGAAGTTCTCAAGAATAAAGAAGTGAGTATCAAATTTTCTAAGAGAAATCTGGAAAAAAATTGTTCAAGAGTAAAGCACAATCTATTACACAAAAATGTATTTTTTTTCCAGACACATACAGAAAAACCACAAGTCTATTTGAAACATTATCAGAGCGCTTACCTTTACTTAGATATAAGCTGGTTGGTGGTACATGCTTGTACAGCTAACACTGGGGAGCCTAAGACTAAGGACTGCTATGAGTCTGAGGCTACTCTGGGACTGTAGCAGCCCTAATTCCAACTGGCCAGAGTTACATAGCGAAGCTCTGTCACAAATAAAGGTGAAGCACTCAAAAAGCATAATGGTCAAATATGAAACTAAAAAGCACTATACTCACTTGCTTTCTTCATCCAAAAGATGGAGCAGTCCTGTTGGTTTTTTGCTAATAAGATTTATGCAACAAGTATTATCAATATAATCTATGTTATGCCAACTGATACCTTCAGTTCTATATTCCTCCTAGAAAAAGCAAAATATCAACTTATCTTACAGAAAATAATAGCATATGACAAAGTTTTAAGTAAGCTTCAGTTACATGTGCTTTTATCTAAATTATCTCACCTATGATTCTGATCGATCGGCATGTCTGTTTCTGCACATGTTTTTGTTATTATGACTCTTTACTATAACTTGAAATCAGGTATAGTGGTATCACCATCATTCTTTATGGTGAGGACCATTATGGCTACTTGGAGTCTTTTGCACTTCTGTGTGAATTTTAGGATCGTTTATTTCTGCGAAGAGTGAACGCTGGTGACTACAATGAATTTGCACCTCACTTCTGACAGTATGGCTATCTTTCAACAGTAATCCTTCTAATTCTTGATCATGAAAAATCATTACATGTGTAGGTGCTTCCAGTTCCTTTGTTGTACAGTATTCTCAAGACCTCACTGTACAAGTCTTTCACTTCCTTGGTTAGGTTTATTCTAAGGTGTTTTTTTCATCTGAGATAATTAAGAATGGAATTATTTCCCAGACTTATTTGCTGACCATTTTCCAAGGTTTTAGGAACAATCTCATATTCTTAACATGAAAATTTTCTAATAGGTTTAAAATTAACTATTAACATCAGCTACACCCCCACAGCATGCCAGTTAACTGTGGCTAGTTTCTAGTTCATTCACCTTTTAAACTATTAAGCATATTGGTTTTGGTTTTGGTTTTCTGGAGGGAATTGTTTGGTAGCAGTGTGTGCTGAACTTTGGGAATCTCACACATGTTAACATGGGGATAGATAATATATCCCCAGCCTTAAAGGGGAATTTTTTTCCTTTTTTTTTTTTTTTTTTTTTTTTTTTTTATTTTTTCTTTTTTCTTTTTTTTGAATACAGGTTTTCTCTGTTTAGCATTGGCTGTCCTGGAGCTTGNAATATATCCCCAGCCTTAAAGGGGAATTTTTTTCTTTTTTTTTTTTTTTTTTTTTTTTTTTTTTGGTTTGGTTTTGCTCTTGTTTTTGAATACAGGGTTTCTCTGTTTAGCATTGGCTGTCCTGGAGCTTGTTCTGTAGACCAGGCTGGCCTCAAACTCAAGAAATCCACTGGCCTCTGCTTTCCAAGTTCCAGGATTAAAAGAGTGTGTCACCACCACCTGGCTTATAATTTTATTATAGTATTAAAATATGTGTTAATATTTGGGAAGCTGACCCTTGCTTTATGGTCCAAAATAACACAAGCATTACTTTTGTAAATATGTATTCTTCAGATAGGGTTCAATATGCTAAATATCATTTAGTGAGTCTCAATAACCAGTTAAGTCCAAGGTAACTGTCCATATTGATATGCAAGGCAGAGAGCAATGGATATCCATTAAATGTTTGTTAAGTTATTCAAGATAATAAGTTAAAATATCCCATTTATAGCTGTAAGCTATATTCCTCATTATACTTTTATTAATTTTTGCTTCATGCATTTTGAAGATATTTTATCTGGTACCTATAAATTTGGGACTGCACTTACTTTAAAAAACTGTTCTTAGCATTATAAGCTATTTCCTTTTACACTTAATAATAAAGCTACACATAGTTTCTGTTAATGTTTGATAAACTTTATATGCCTTTTTTACTTTTAGCTTTGAGTATAATGTTTGGACTGCCTCTGATAAACTGTTTGCGATTCATCAATCTAACGACTGTTAGATACTAAAGCAATCAACTCATATAAGCTGAAAGTGCTCACTGGTACCTTACTATTTCTTCTTTCACTCAATTATCCTCTTTTCTCAGCATTCCTTCTCATTTTGTTGCCCAGGTCTTCCCAAAATGCTGGATAACACATACGTCTTCAGTCTTGGGCAGTTCTTCTATAATTCTTTTGTTATTGTTTGGATTGCTTTGGTATTTTTGCTTTACTTAGAAACTACATTATTTTGGCAAATATTTTATATTTACTTACTATTTTGTGGATATTCTAGAAATTATAACATGCATCTTTAACTTATCAATGTTTAACACAAATAAAACTTTCTATAACTTACAGTTAATACAAAGACGTCACAACTTTATGTACATGCTATTGTCTGTGTATATTTTAAGTCTATTTAAACATTATAAAATTCCATTTCTGTCAAGTTTAGTAGAATAGTCTTTTACATTCACCTACTTTAAAAAGCAATTTCACTGTTTTTCCTTCAATTTTAACAATTGTACTATAATAAGAATTATGATAGGAATATAACTAATACACAGGCCTAAATAATGAGCTTTACTTTTATTTTTTGATCATTGAACATTTTATTTTTATTTTTTTTTTTAAGTTTTTATTTTTTTTTATTTTTTTTTATTATTATTATTTTCTTTATTTACATTTCAAATGCTATCCCAAAAGTTCCCTATCCCCCCCCCCCGCCCGCCCCTGCTCCCCTACCCACCCACTCCCACTACTTGGCCCAGGCCTTGCCTTGTGCTGAGCTTTACTTTTAAGGAAAATATCCTACTGTCTTCTGTCTCCTGTGTTTACTCTGAAGAACTTACTACTGCTACAAACACACACACACACACACACACACACACAGTGAGTGAATGAATGAATGAACAAACGAACGAACAGGGGGTTTGGGGAAGAGGTGACGTGTTTCATAGCCAGGATTGTTGGTTAGACTCCAGACATGATGTTCCTTGAAAGAGAACTGAGGTTTTTTTGTTGTTTGTTTTTGGAAGTATCCATTCCTTCAAGCAATCCTTACAGGGTAATACTAATAGTTTTGGAATAACTGAAGGAACTCACATAGTACCCAAGAGAATAAATCCTACAGAAATATAAAGGATATGGCAAGTATCTATTGTGAATTAATCCCCAACAGGCTTAAAAGTATCTGAACTAAATCAGTGGTAAGTCAGGGACATTCATGAGCTCTCAATTACTACACTGCATCCTTGGCACTCCCAAACATGCACAAGGATTGCATTTTACTGGGGAAAGGTGAAGACTGAATCTGACCTTAAAGCTGCATCAAGGTCCTTGCCCTGAAAAGAGCAGAGTAGATGAGGCAGCTCAAGAGATATAGACCATGACAAGCTGAGACCACACTGTTGTAAAAATATTTAATCTCAATACAGGATTTTTACCCTCCCTTTGACCACTTGGTTTGTGAGTAAAAGATACATTTGACCTTTATATTTATAATGAGCCTCAATCAGCACAGACTTAGGTAGATATTTATCCTCTATGCTATTATGTCTATTTCCTATCTAATAATTTTTTATTATATAATTTACCATGTTTTCTCTGGGCTGCTCTTAGCTGACTCACGTGGCCATTATTTTAAGATTCTCAGCCCAATGGAGGCTTCTCTTCGCTCCACCTTTTCCTCTTTTTCTCTCATGGTTTTCTCCAACCCCAAGCCCAGGAACCCTAAACCCCACATTATGTCTCTTCTGACCAGCTACTGGCTGCTGCCATCTTTATTTACCAATCAGGAAACTTGGAAGACAAGCTCACATAGCATCACCTGGGTCTATGTGTGGTCTCTGGAAACAACGAATATTTAGCATAGCAAAAGACCAAACCTGAACAATTTTTTTTGTCTAATTGAAAAGGCTCTTTTTTTATAATAATAAACATACAGTATGAACAATTATGGAAATTATTAGGTATAAGTTACATTTTTAGGTATAAGTTACATTTAAATGTCCAGTCTGTTTGTATTTGGCAACTTAGGTAAGGTATTTTACCATCTATACTATCGTAATGAGTTTAAAGTTTTATCTATATCATTTATTATTTTAACCTGTATTACCATTTTAAAAACATCTTTTTACACCTATAACATCTTTTTAAATCCTAAACAGCATAAGTCTAATTGGAAGACTATAACTCTCTAGTCTTTAATCCCATCCGAGAATTGAGAAGGTATAAATATTATTTGAGTATGCAGGAAGCATAGGAACGCAGTTTCTAGGATGCTGTAGCTCTTTCTCGCTTATTTTATTCCTAATGGGTACCATGCCCTCTGAGTGCACTAAGCTGGAAGTTAACAGTGACCATGGGTTTCTACTTTGCTCTTTGAACCCTTATCACTGGCTCAGCAACCTTTTACCAAAATAGGAAAACGTTTTTAGAAAGAAAGCAACCTTCAACTTCTGGGCTCCCTACACAGGTTTGTTCCTAGGTTTTCACTTATCTGAAAGTAAACCAATGACTTAAAGTTCACTCTTTTTAGTTTTATTGTTTGCAGTTTTATTAGGATGTGGAGTAGAGTGGGATGAGGAAGACTATCCTCAAAGACAATGGTAATCTGGCACCACCAATCTGCCATAAAAACAAAAATTGCTAGGTACAAACTCCTCAGTAAGATTACAAAGCTCCAAACTTTTTGTTTTCGGTGATTACCACAATGCCTGACATATGTAATTCAATTGTCATTCAATTCACTAATAAATCAATGATGGTTAAGGGTAATTCAGAGCATGTAAAGGAAAGAAATGGGCAACATTAGAAATGCTAATATGAGCATTTTCAAATATCAGATACCTTTCAGTTTGTCTTTTATTCAACATGATTCTGAATCAATCACCAAGACTACTTCAACTGACCTAAGTTCGACCCAGAGAATCTCCACATAGTCCTTTGACTTCCATATATTCATACCACTAGGCACACAATCACACACATAAGAATTATTTTGGGCTGGAGAGATGGTTCAGTGGTAAAGAGCACTGACTGCTCTTCCAGAGGACGTGAGTTCAAATCCCACCAACCACATGGTGGCTCACAACCATCCATAATGAGATCTGACGCCCTCTTCAAGAGTGTCTGAAGACAGCTACAGTGTACTTACATATAATAATAAATGAATAAATCTTTAAAAAAAAAAGAATTATTTCTAAAACTTCAATTACATTGAATAGTTTAAGCAGTCATCAAAGTAGCAAGCCCTAAAACATTTTACACAACTACAAAAAAACAAACAACAAAACCAGCCAGAAAGGTGGTTCAGTAAAAGGATCTTGCCGCACTCTTTATGATCTGAGGTCAATTCTTACAATACACATAGGTAGAGGAAGAGAACTGAATCCATGAATCCATGAGGTTTTCCTCTAACCTCCCTCCACCTGTGTGCCACAGCATGTATCTATACATACATATACATCCATACAAGTGCATGCACACATACACACACACATACAAATAATAATAAATTTTTAATTTTTAAGTTAGCATATAGAGCAATAAACTTTACTACAGAATGTATATACATATCATTAAACTTTGCAGAAGCTAGCTGGTAGAAATTTCTTCAAAACTATTCAGTAGACCTACTAATTATTTGGGTTTTGCATTCACTTTCCATTAGTTAGCATTTAAGTTGATTGTGATTAATCTTGGTAGAGTTGCCTATGTCATTACTAAATAAACTAAAATTCGGGTTATAAACTGGGTCTAAAACTGATTTCAAACTAAATTTGGAGGAAAACCCCACATCTTTTGGGTCCTCTTCCCATGATAATTGTAATAAAAACTAAATTGTCGTCACTCTTAAGATTCTCAAAAGAAATGCGTTTGTGGTTTTCTTGGTTTATTTATTTTTACTTTTTAGATTTATTTTAGGTATATGAATGTTTTGCCAGCAAGTATTTATGTGTACCATATATATGCCTGGTACTCAGAGAAGTTAGAAGAGGGTGTTAGACCCCTTGGAACTGAAGTTACAGATGTGTGCTAGGAACTAAACCCTGGTAATCAGCGAGAAAAAAAAAATAAAAAAAAAAAATACTCTAAATTGCTGAACCATTATCTCCAGCCCCAGAAAACACCTTTGTATCCACACTCTGCTCCTCAAGAGTCTTTGATGTATATAAGAAGTGGAGACCAAAGCAGTTAAATAAATACTAAAGATAGTAAGTGACCACATTCAATAGCAACAAATATACAACACCCTTCAAAAGGATGCATTAAAAAAGATGCATGACTCATCCAAAAATACATGTAAACAAACACAAATTACAAATACATCTGGCAACTATTAAAAAAAAATCTGTATAATATAGCTGAAAAGCTATGCTCTGATTTGTCATTTCCTTTATAGTGATATTACCATGCTGAATCAAAATGCAGGCTAGAAAAGAGTTATGAAATTGATTCAAAAATTTAAGCAGGAGGGTAACTATATATTTAGATACTCACTTGCTCCAACTTAAAGATATGCTGATTAAAGTAGTGCTGTAAACGTTCATTAGCAAAATTAATACAGAACTGTTCAAAACTATTGTTTTCATAATCTTCAAACCCAAAAATATCAAGAACACCAATGGACAAAGTCTGGAAAACAAGAAAATTTAATTTAAGTAGTAAAATAATCCTTTCTGTAACAGTTCTAGTTCTGTCCAGTATTGAAATAAAATTTACAACAATCTGTTAATCACTGATGTAAATCACCAGATAAAACCACTGTAATAGGAAAATATACTTCATTCTAATTTTGGAAGCATATTTGGGGGCTAGAGAGATGGCTCAGTTATTAAGAAAACATACTGCTTTTGCAAAGGGCCCACATTCTTTCCCTGCACCCACATCAGGTAATTGTAAAATCATAATGAATTATAGCTTCAGGGAATCTGATACCTCTGGCATTTGTGATATTGAATACACACATACATGCATATACACGCACGCGCGTGCGCGCGAACACACACACACACACATGCATGTATAACTAAAATATAATTCTTAAATTTAGAAATATTAACTGCGATGATACCTGTATAATTTATTAGAAATATTTTTTAATATAAGGATATCACTGGACTTAGAACTGAGTGGATTTTTAGGAAAACTGACTTGTGACAGATTGTTAAACATGTAAAATGGCAATCAGAGCATATTTTATTTTCCTGTTACAGTGGTTATCATATGATAATTTACATCAGTGTTTAACAACTTTTCTCAAATTTTAAAATAACAATTAGTTATCAAGAACTGATTAAAGAGATTAGATTTTTAGGAGTAAGGGGGATGAGGGAGACATCACTTTAACTCATCAATAGCAATGTAGTTGTATGTTCTTAACTATCTAAGAACTCATAATTTAGGGTCTTAAGGTTAATAGGCAAACTAACTTGAAGTAAGCTTTGTTTCCATTGTAAGGATTTCTTTAATAAGACAAATTTGAACATATGTAATTTTTATACTACAGTATCAAAATACACAAAGGACAGGGTGAATGGCTATTATCTTAATTTGAGAGTCAAGAAATCCCAAATAAACTCAAACATTCTTAAGTCCTATGATAGAACAGAAACAACAGGTTATGAGAAAATCAAAAGGTTACATAAGTCAAAGATCAGCAAGATAAAAGTACTTCTGGTTATGACAAGAAAACTATGCAATTCTTAATTTGGTATCAATAACGATTAATTAATTTTGCAATCAGCATTAAATTAGTAGGTATACAAGATAGCTCAGCAGGTAAAGGCACTTGACTCCAAACCTGATGACCTAAATTCTAGCTGCAGAATCCACCTCATGGAAAGAGAGAACTGACTCTCAGTTCTCCTCTGACCTCCAGACAGATACAATAAAATAATCAATCAATGTAAAGAAACTAAAAAAAAAAAAAAAACCACTCTAGAGTTAGAGGCACGAGGAATGTGAGTCAAAGCCAGCATGAGCATCATAGGGATGCTGTGTCAAAAAAATAAGTAACGTTGAAAACCATCATTAGCTCTAAAAGGGAATTAACCCCACACATCCCGCAGGTACTAACAGAAACAGTAAGCAAACTAATATGATAAACATACAGGACATTTTGAAAATGTATCAAGAGAGTTTTACTTAATAGGGGCTACTGAAAAATCTAGATACATAAAAGGAAATAATGTCCTTCACAAATAAGTTCACTGAATAATAAGACTGAGATTTAATTTTATAACTATGGAACTACTTGAACTATAAAAAAATTAAGAATAGGGGCTGAAAAAATGACTTAGAGGTTAAGAGCACTGACTGCTCTTCTAGAGGCCTTAAGTTCAATTCCCAGCAACCACATGGTGGCTCACAACCATCTGTAATAGTTTCCAGTGCCTTCTTCTGATTTGTCTGAAGACAGTGAGCTTGTATTCTTAGACATAAGATCAATAAACCTTTTCAAAAATAAAAGAAAAGGGCTGGTGAGATGGCTCAGCAGGTAAGAGCACCCGACTGCTCTTCCGAAGGTCCTGAGT
>NC_034599.1:54699003-54719061 GCF_900095145.1 Mus pahari | reverse complement strand
AAAAAAAAAAAAAAAAAAAAAAAAAAAAAAAAAAAAAAATCTAAAAGTGTAATACTAAATATTTTATAAACTTTGGCTAGAAGAAACCTTCTTACATAAGTAAATGTTTAAGTGAAAGATGATAAAAGAATGACAGAATAGATGAATAGAAACTTACAGAATGAGTAAATATTTTAAAAGTACTTAAGAGAGAAAACAGTATGCATAAAATTAAATCTCCAAAATGTTTACAATAGCTCCTAAGAAAGAAAAAAGTAGAAAGATAAAATACAACTGAGATATAAATAAATAATACAGAGGAGAAACAAGATTAAGAAAAGCTTAACAAGTGTTTGGCTTTCATTCCCAAAAAGAAGGGCAACAAATGGGACAGAAGGATAGTTTCTCTCTAAGGTTTCATCATCTAAGGTAAAAAAAAAAAAAAAAAATCACACTAAGTATTACAATTACATACACATACACACACACCCTAGACAGGATTTCTCTGTGTAACCCTCACTGTCCTGGAACTCTCTCTGTCAGTTGACCTGCTGCTGGCTGACCTCAAACCCAGACATCCGCCTGCCTCTGTCTCCCAAGTACTGGGACTAAAGGTGTGAGTCATCATGCCCTGCCAGTATTACACAATTATTAAAATATATAATGATATAGTCTAAGAAATCTTCTGTTAAAATGTATTTTTACAGAAATCTATTTGAAGAGTTTTTATATAGAAAGCAAACACTGAAACAATACAAAATCTGATTTTGTTTCTATTTCTACTTTTAATATACAACTCTGTATATAATGTTCATAGCATGCAAAAATATAGAGAACTGGTGTGCAAAGATACACAAAATGGTTAACCTGAATAGAAAAATAAATAAGTTGATACAACCCTACATAATTCTATCCCTTAAAAGTTCAAGTACTCACCGGTTTATTAAATAAGTCTTCGGGTAAAATATAATACAACAGATCTTTACCTTAGTATCTTGTTCCAAATCTTTACTATTCAGAAGTGCATGATTAATACGAAACACTATCCAGTCAAACAGAGCACTATATAAAGACTTAGCCATGGAGTTTCTCACTGTCACAGCCTACAAAACACAAAGAGAATCATAAGTGCAAAGTGGAATGGTAATAATTTCACTAAGATACAGTAACAGAGGCTAAAGAGATGGCTTAGAGGTTAAGAGCACTGGCTGGCTCTTCCAGAGGTCCTGAGTTCAATTTCCAGCAATCACACAGTAGCTCACAAGCATGTATAATGGGATCTGATGCCTTCTTCTGTCATGTAGTCATGACAGTAGACTATAGAGTGCTCATAAATGTAAACAAATCTTAAAATTAAAAAAAAAAACACACACCAAATTACCAAATTAGTCTATACTTATAGCCCTGTAACTTCTCTTATGCTATACTCTCTAGTCATCCTATATGCAATGCAGTCTGGCCTACCATATCCATTTCTACCCTGTCTCCCATTATTTAAGTCATTACTCAGTCTTACTGGTCATATCAAATGACATTTGTTTTTCCTTTTATTAGTAATGTCACCTCTCTACACAAAGCAAGCATCTTCTTCTATCATAGCTTCTTATCTTATCTTCAGTGACTAGCATGGCCCTCAAATATCCTATTCTCTACAGGCATGCTGTGCATATTTCCCTCCCTGTGACAGTTAATACTGACTACTATCCTGACTGGACTTAAGATGACTGAGATATTAGAAATTTACACCTCTGTTTGTGTCCACAGGGGCATTTGCAGAGATAATAATATAGGAAATCTAATGGAATCAATAATTAATTCCACTGATGAATTTGTGAGAAGTGGGAGAACTATAAAAGGTGACCGGATGGGGGAAGTGGGTCACTGGAGTGTGTCTTGGGGATTATATCTTGCCCTAATCCTTTCTTGTGATATGCACTGATTCTTAGCTGCCACAAACAGCTTTGTTCCCACCATGGGTTTTGGTTTTTTTGTTTGTTTTTTTTTTTTTTTTTTTTGTATTTACAGAAAAAAAAAAAAAGAAAAAGAAAAAGAAAGAATTTAGTAAGAAACAAAAAGGATGTAAAATAAACTTTAAAAGACTGACCAGCAGTTTAAAAGAAAAAAAGGAAATAAGACAAAGTATGCTGAACAGGCAAATGACTGAGGAAAAATAATAAAGAAGAAATAACCACTGGGGTGAAATATTGCTCTCAATTATAATTCTATCTATCATCTGTTTTCCCTACAATATTAAAATGAAATAGAATAATTAAGAGGGACTGAGGATTTAGTTCTGTGGTAGAATGTTTATCTAATATATACCAGATCCAGAGTTCAATAGGATGGAAAGATAAACAAAAATTAAAATCCTTGAAGAGGGACTGGAAAGACTGCTCAGCGGTTAAGATCACTGACTCCTCTTCTAGTGAACCTGGATTCAGTTCCCAGCACCTACAAGGCAGCTCACACATGTCTCAAACTCTGTACTCCATAGGCACTGCACACATACATTACTAAGACATAAATGCAGACAAAACACCGATACGCATAAATTAATAAGTATTTTTTTTATCAAAGAACCTTGAGTAAAAAATGAAAGCTTACTATTTAAAACCACACCAAGTCTCTGCTACAGAATGATACTCTGGAAATTACCAAAGGAGAACTGTAAACACCAAGCTGGCCCTTGGATCTAGACTTATATCCTGCCTGCAAGAAATGGTAGGGCAGTGGTGGCACAAAGCTTGTGGGTTAACCAATATTTGATTTGACTTAAGACGTACTCCACAAGATGGAACCCAAACCTAACCCTACATGAGTGACCAAGAACTAGAAAGCCCAGGAACCTAGGGTAAACCAAATATACTCGTCTTAAAAAACAAAGCAACAAAAAAAAAAAAACAACAAAAAAAATCAGCCATCATCAGTGCTTCCTTCTGCAGCAGATGGAAATAAATACAGAGACCCACAGCCAGGCACAAAGTGAGAGACATTGGAACACGCAGCCCTAAATGAGATGTCTTCATCAAATCCCTCCCTGTGGAAGAGGAGGCAGAAATACTGTAAAAGCCAATGGGAATGAAGAAAAGAAGGTCCTCTCTATCAGTATGAGCAAAGCTCACATGAACCCAGAAACTGAAGCAGCATACACAAGGCCTGCACCAGGTCTTCTATGGTTTTCAGGTTTGTGTTTTTATTGGATCCTTAAGTATGCAAATGAGTGGCTCTCTGATTTTTAAGCCTTCTCTTGGGCTCCTTTCTTGCTGCTGGCTTGTCACTTTAATGTGACAATTTTTGTTTTGTCGTATTACATTTTAATATTTAAGTAAATATAAAACCATGCAAAATTTTAAGCTTCCAAATGTATGGAAAATTCATAGTTTTCCTAGAAAATATTTTAATTAATACATTTTACCTAATGTCATCTTCACTTTTAAAAAGAGGAAAGGAAAAACCCCTACAAACTCTATAGTCTAGAATATTCAAAATACTTTACGCACAAGAAAATCATACCTCTGCCAGTTTATATGGTAAAATAAGCTTTTCTCCCACTGTCACCGTCTTCCTTGTAACTAATGCTTCAAATAGCATCTCTTCTTTAACCTAGAAAGCAGAATAATATATATAATATGTAAGATTTATGAGAGAGAATGAAAAGCTAAGTAAAGAAAAAACTTTAAAATAAAAATAAAATAAATAAATAAGAAACAAAAAAAGAAGAAGAAAAAACTTTAATGAAAGTCAGAAATATGAAATTAATATAAAGAAATGCAAAGAAAATACATAGGCAATCCTAATAATGACTAAAGTAGAATTTAAGCATATCACTAATCATAATTCCTCCACCTAAAATAGAAAAAAAGGGTAACAAATGGTTATTTTCAATGCATGCTTCCAAGTGAGTATTTAACTCTAGAGAGCTTGTCTAGCATGTGAAAGGTCATGAGTTCTCACCAGCATAACAGACAGCTATCACACACACGTATGTATGTATGTATCTACACACATGCTTTTCTGGACTTCTCAATCTAAAGATAAGACAGACTGAAGGATAGGAGCACTCCTTAAATTTGAGGAATACTCCTAGTGAGTACATATGTTCCAGAAATATATTTTTAAATATGAATATTATACTTTGAGATAAAGATGATTCTTTGTTTTTACTCTTACCACAGAAGTCAATAGTATCCTGTCTATTGATGACAGGGGCTCTCTTTGTAGCCTAGACTGGTTTAAACTTCTGAGTGCTGAGAGGTTCCAGGCATGTACCATCAACACCTGACTGAATTATTTAAAAAAATGAATAAAAAGGGGGGACTGGATACATAGATCAGTGGTTAAAAAAACTTGTTCTTGCAGAGGATCAGGTTTCAGTTCTGATTACTCATGTAGTGGTTTACAACCATCATAATTCCAGTTGCAAAAAATTTGACATCTTCTTGTAAACTTCTTGGCCAATTAAGCACACATATGGCAAACATACATGCATATAAGCAAAATACTTATGGAATAATTTTAAGTACAAATACTTGCTGTGTCTGTGTGAGAGGTGTGTGAGTGGATGCATACGTGTATACAGGTGCTAGAGAGGACAGGAATCGATATTAAGTGTTTGTTTATTTCTGCCCATCAGACTTTATTTTGTTTTGCTTTTTTCTTTTCTGAGACAGGATATCTCTATGTAGCCTTGGCTGTCCTGGAACTATGCAATGGTATATTTCTCTATGTAGCCTTGGCTGTCCTGGAACTATGTAGACCAGGTTGACCTAGAACTCACAAAAGCTCCATCTGCCTCTTCTTCCTGAGTACTGCAATTTAAGACATGGCTACTACACCAGATTCTACCTTATTTTTTCAGGCAAGGTCTCATATGGAACCAGAGCTCACTGACTAGCTGGCTATCCTGATATTACAATAAGCCTTTCCTGCCATCCTCCCTCACATTTACCTCCCCAGTGCTAGGTTTACCCTATATTCATGACAAAACCAGCTTTTCCTTGATTATGTGTATCCAAACGCAGGTACTCATGCTTGTATAACAGGCATTTTAGCAGCTGGATCAAGGACCTCAACATAAAACCAGGTACACTGAATCTAACAGAAGAGACAGTGCGAAAGAGCCCTGAACTCCTTGGCACAGGAGAACTCCAATGGCTCATGCTCTAAGATCAAGAATTGATAAATGGGACCTCATGAAACTAGAAAGTTTCTGTAAGGCAAAGGACATAGTCAATAAGACAAATCAGCAACCTACAGATTGGGAAAAAATCTTCACTAACGCCACATATGATAGAGACTAATATCCAAAATATATAAAGAACTCAAGAAGTTCATCACCAAAAAAAATCAAACTACCCAATCAAAAAATGGGGTATAGAACTTAACTGAGAATTCACAACTGAAGAATATCGCACCTAAAGAGAGAAGCACCTAAAGAAATATTCAAAGTCCTTAGTGATCAGAGAAATGCAAATCAAAACGACCCTGAGATTCCACCTTACACCAATCAGAATGGCTAAGATCAAAACCTCGGGTGACAACACATGTTGGAGAGGATGTGGAGAAAGAGGAACACTCCTCCATTGCTGGTGGGATTGCAAACTGCTACAACCACTCTGGAAATCAATCTGGAGGTTCCTCAGAGAATTGGAAGTAGATCTACCTGAAGACCCAGCTACACCACTCTTGGGAATATACCCAAAAGATATCCCACCATGCCACAGGGACAAGCCTTCCACTATGTTCATAGTGACCTTATTTGTGATAGCCAGAAGCTGGAAACAACCCAGATGCCCCATGACAGAAGAATGGATATAGAAAATGTGGTTCGTTTACACAATGGAATACTACTCAGCTATTAAGAATGAGGACATCCTGAGTTTTGCAGGCAAATGGATAGAACTAGAAAATATCATCCTGAGTGAGGTAACTCAGACCCAAAGGGACATGCATGGTATGTACTTACTAATAAGTGGATTTTAGCCAAATAAAAAATAAAAATAGGGGCTGGTGAGATGGCTCAGTGGGTAAGAGCACCCGACTGCTCTTCCGAAGGACCGGAGTTCAAATCCCAGCAACCACATGGTGGCTCACAACCATCCGTAACAAGATCTGATGCCCTCTTCTGGAGTGTCTGAAGACAGCTACAGTGTACTTACATATAATAAATAAATAAATCTTTAAAAAAATAAAAAAATAATAAAAATATAGAATACCCAAGACACAGTCCACAGAACTCAAAGAGCTCAACAAGCTGAAGTGTCCAAGTAAGGACAACTCAGTCCCACTTGGGAGAGAGAAGAAGGCAATCTCAAGTGGGGAGGGACCAGAGAAAGAAAGTGGAGGGGGTGGGGTAAATGGAGGAAGGGAAACCTGATCTGGTATTGGGTGAGGAAAAAAGACTGAAGCCCTGGGGGTCAGCAGAAAGAATGGAAACGGGCAACCTAGGGAGATAGGAGGTTGGGAGGACCCTCCAGAATGCACCAGTGACCTGGGAGGTGACTGACTCCCAGGACTCAAGGGACCTTAGATGAAATGCCAGGCAGTAGGGAGAGGGAACTTATAGACCCTACTTCCAACAGGAAGATAGGACATCAAGTGAGGGATGGGGTTGCCATCCCACATTCTCAACTCTGATTCCTAATTGTTCCTGTCTGAAAGAATAACAGGGATGGAAATGGAGAGGAGCCTGAGGAAAAGAAGCTCAAGGGAGGTCCCAAGGCCTCACACTGTTACTGAAGCTAAAAAGCACTCACAACCTAGCATGACCCCACTCCAGAAGACCCAGCAAGCAGCTGAGTCAGATGCAGCTCTCTTACCCTCTTACACTCTTGCCTTTCTCCCCCACCTTTCTCTCCACGTGGTCATGGCCAGCCTTCACTTAACTACTCTCTGCTTTTGTTTGCCTTTCTCTGCCTCTACTACTCTCTTAACTCCCCTCCCCATACCCTAAATAAACTCTATACTAAAAAAAAAAAAAAGTCAGATGCAGATATTTGCACCTAACCAATGGACAGAAGCAGCTGACCTCTGTTGTTGAATTAGGGAAGGCTGAAAGAAGCTGAGAAGGGTGATCCTGTAGGAGGAGCAGCAGTCTCAATTAATCTGGACCCCCAGTGTTGGATCTCTCAAACACTGGACCACCAAACAGTCAGCATACACCACCTGATAGGAGGCCCCCAACACATATACAGTAGACAACTTCCGGGTCTATGTTCATTCAGAGATGATGCACCTAACCCTCAAGAGACTGGACGCCCCAGGAAGTTTAGAGGTCTGGTGGGGTGGGGGGTGGAGAAGAGGTATGGGATGTAGAACATTTGGAGAGTTGGTGGGTGGGAATAAAATATGGAGTGGAAAAAAAATAAATTAATAAAAAAACAAGGGCTGGAGAGATGGCTCAGCAGTTAAGAGCACTGACTGCTCTTCCGAAGGTCCCGAGTTCAAATCCCAGCAACCACATGGTGACTCACAACTATCTGTAATGAGATCTGATGCCCTCTTCTGGTGTGTCTGAAGACAGCTACAATGTACTCATACACATAAAATAAATAAATCTTTAAAAAAAATAAAATAAACAAATCAAGCTAATTCTGACTGCTCCAAACCAGAAACAAGACAGAAGTAAGACAGAAGTAGATTAACAATTGTAGTACACACACACACACACACACACACACACACACACAATATAAATATTACCCAGAGATAAAAGAATGGTGTTTTTGTTTGTTTTTGTGACAAGTCTCTTTATGTAGTTCTGGCTGTTCTGGAACTTACTATGTAGAGAAGGCTGGCATTGAACTCACAGAGATCCACCTGCCTCTGCCTCCCAAGTGCTGGGATTAATGGAGTGTGTGCTCTGCTGCTGCCGCCACCACCACTACCTGGCCTAAAAGAATGCATCTTAAATGCATGCTACCAAGTAAAGTAAGTCATTCCAAAAATATTAACATCTCAATAATTACAATTATATTACATGTGAAAAATACAAATTAATGTGAACAGAAGTTTTAGAACAGTGAAAAGATTCTGTATAAGACTATAATAGTGGATGCATTACCTTTATATATTTGTTAAAAAAAAAAACAAAAAAAAAACCACTCGCACAAAAAGTGGCCCCTACTGTATACAAATTTTAAAAAATTACTTAAGGCAGAAAGGGATTCCAGAAGTAGTATAGGGCATAATGAGATACTCTAGCTATATAACAATATATGAAATAATCTCAACGGAGGAAAGAGGAAGAAAAGATGAAGAGCGAAGCAACACTTAAGACAAATGCAATCCACAACTAAAGCCAAAAGGCACCTGTAAAAATTGGTGTCTAATCTAAAACCATTTCCCACAAGGAAACTGGTGTTAATTCGATACTGTTATAAAATGAATCCTGTTGGTGAGAAATATATGGGTGATAGAGGGGGAAATGATAGGTTTCTGTCTGAGATAGTGCGAGTTTACACACATGGAAGAGGAAAAATTTGAACACTAGTTTGAAAAATGAATTTACAGACATGAGTATGAAATCATTATTTTTATACAGATACAAATGATTACATATGAAAATTTGTTGTAGATACACAGTTAAAATACACCCATATATTTACTTCATCTGTCAGATGAGACAGCCTAAAAGAAAAATACTAATCTGTTGGGGGTAAATCTGGAAAGATGAAGAGTTAGCTGGATATTACAACACAGCATAACTTTGAGAAGATCAGTGGAAAAGAGTCTGATGTACAAAGAAGCATGGGACCTGGCCTTTAAGTCCTCCTCAAGCCATTTAAGAAAAAAAAAATTGGTAGTTGTACCTATTCTCTCTACTCACCAAGATACCCATCTTCAAATCAAATCATCTAACCACAGTTTGAAAAATCTCAAATTGAAAGAGCAACACTGGCATGTGCCCAGGACATTATACAATCTAAAGTGTAAATATTCATTCTAATCAAATAACTGAGGGATTATATGTATTGGGAGCAAGTGAAGGCAAGGAAGAAAACACAGTCCTCAGGATCCTGGCACACCGACAAGTAAAGTAAGGCAGGGATCCAGGGAGATTCCAACTTCTGGAAACATTATTTTAAAATAGTATCAAATAAATTAAATTTTAAGTAAAACCCATCTATAAGTTAAAGGATATATAAAATAAAAATAAGACATTACCCAGTATCTAAAATAAGAATTGAAATCGAATGACTCACTTCTAATAATTCTGAGACAATGGGTAGTACTTCAGGATTACAGATATCAATAGAGTCATCCCGATAGGTCTTCTTTTTATATGAGATATTACCCAAATGAAGTATTGCTGAGAGCAGAGAAAAAATCCTATGAAAATAAAAGCACAGATTAAAGTTTGCAGTTTGCATTCTCAAAGCTCATTTCACTCCAAAACCCAAAACAAATTCACCCATACAAAGCATGAAGTATATAATCTTCACAAAAGATTAATTTTAATTAAACTTTATTATTTAAACTGTATGTTAAATATTAAACAAATTACATGTAACATGAATCTCATACACACTTCAAAAACTGTTCTAAAAACAGCTAGATACAAAAGTGTCTAAGGATCTGAACTCCATCTCTCATGTTTCCATAGTAAGCACTTCAATCCAAGGAACCATCTCTAGAGCCCTATCAAAAGTTTTTACATTTTCATTCTGCTTATAATACCATGTATAAAAACTTTGTTGTTTTTTCTGTTTTGTTTTATTGCCTGATTTTTGAGGGTGCTGTTTTCAGGGATTGAGTCTATGGTCTTGTGTATGGAAGGAAAGCACTTTTATTATGGGGCTACATTTACATATCAAGAAATTTTAAAATAAGAGCAAACATGCAAATATTCATGTAATATTATATATTACATATAGACATGTATAACTTAACACTAAAGATCAGATATATAAAGTAAAAAGCTGTAATATAGTAATATAGTAAAATTAGTAGTTTTAAGTTATGTCTATATACAGCTTCAAGAAGCTTCAAGAAGTCCACAATCTATATGCAAATGTTTATGAACATACATCTTACCAAAGTATTTTAGCTTTCATCAGCTTCTCAAAGATTATATAGTAAAAAAGGGAGCAGGACACTTAAACCTTAATGACTAAGGCAATAGTGATGCCATTTATAAAACTGTTCAAAAGAACCAAAGAACATGGAATGACTGCTGTGAAGATAGCCAACTTATTTTTCTGAAGGATCTGAGGCCTGCTCCACAGGGGGGGAAAATGCATGACTAATATTGTAACCATGGCTAAGGGCCCAGGAAACTAAGCGGTCATAGCCCAAGTAAAGAGACCTACTGCCATTATTTTGCTAAAGACTTTCTGTCAAACTGCCTTCTAAATATATGTTATACCCATAGATTAGTGCTGCTCTCAACCATAGTCAAAGAAGATTCTTTTGGCAGTGGGCAGTCAATGCAAAGACTCATAACTGGTCAAAGTGTCAAGAATAATTAACTATTGAGGACTGCCCTAAAGAGACTTGTGTATAAATCCCACAATGCTCAGAATATACCACAGAAGACAGGGTCAAGAGCCAAAGAATGGAGAGGAGTGCTGCAAGATGCTGTCTTCTGAACATTACATGGTTACTGAACTTACCAACTCAGAGAATCCATGGTAACCTGCAAAAGACCTGAGCAAAATCAAGCTAGTGAATATTCTCAGCATGGCTAAGGGAAGTAATCACAAGGCTCCATTCCTAGCAGAGGAGTTATTGAAATTTGGTGGCTACTGGGGGAGAGGAAGTCATCTTTTTTCATAGATGTAGCTGCAGGTAGGCTTCATGCCTATGCAAGCAATACTAATTCTATTCGCTGGGTTATAGAAGAAGGAAAAGGAAGCTAAAGATGAAATAATAAAGATGTATACATGTGTGAAATTGTCAAAGAATATAAAATGTTTTTAAAAGAACTAAGATGGAGATCTCTTACAGACACATCATGTTTTACTACTGTAAATAATAAAACTACAGTAAATGAAAAATTTTAAAACTCACTGTCTTCGTGTCTTGGGAAGAAATCCTACCATTTCCATGGCCAACTGTAAGCGTTCAAAATCATGCCTCAAATCTTCTCCCTCCACTGTGAAGCAATCCTGCTTAAGACAAAAGGTGGAAGAAAATATATATCAAGTTAACTTGTTAAACTTGTAAGCCACTCATTAATTTAAGTAGGACCCTGTGTAAATGCAAAGTAAAACTAAAAGAATATTTAAATATAATCAGACCCATTAAACCTCTCTTCTGAGTAAAGATAAAGTAAACAAAGTAAACATACCTACCAAATATTAATAGTACTTTTTATCTTCCCTTAACAATAACCAGCTTAGGACAAGTTAGAAAGCTAGCGGTATTTATAAAATATGTGGATACCAAGTTTGATTTTAATAGCACCCAAAACACACAAAAAAATTAGTATAGTATATGGTTGAGAAGTAATTTATATAATATAAACTAGTTGGTGTTATAGCAGGTATATAAAGAAAATATATAAGAATAGTAAAAATAAGCACACAAACATACACACACACACACACACACACACACACACGCATGCACCATAATGATCATGAGGGCAGGGGAAAGCATTATGTCAAAATAGAAGACCCCTAGAAAAACATGTCATGTGAATCAGTAAAAAGTTATTCAGGGGCTGGAAAGATCACTTAAGACAACTTGGTGTTTTTCCAGAAGAAGCAACTTAGTTCCTTGTGCTGACATCAGGTGTCTAACAATCACCTGGAACTCCAGCTCCAAGGTATCCAATGCTTTTCTGACCTTCATGGGCACAGGCATATATTTGGCACACATTCACATAAAGCACACACACATATACCTAAATAAAATAAAAATAAGTATTTTTTTAGTTCTTATGGGATGGCAAGATAATTCAACAGAAAAAAGCACTTTTCTTTCGAGCCTGACAAACCTGAAATCAAACCACATAAAAGTAAAAACTGATAACTTCAAAAAAAAACCTCACATACATGCCTGACACCTGTGTATCCACATTCACACATCAAACATACATGAAATAATAAATAATTTTTAAAAAAAATAGCTTTAGCTGGCATAATGAACTCTGAAGGTTAAGGGCCCCTAGTTTGATCACTAGAATACACAAAGGGAAATGGAAGAACTAACTCCACATGCTGTTCTTTGACCTCCACTCCTACTCAGTGGAATGTGCACTGTGGCACACACAACAAACATGCACCTCCACACATATGTACAGACAATACATAATATATAATGCTGTTCACCACTAAGGGAGCCAGGTGTAAAGCTAGTCTATTGTTAAACCCACCACCAGGGGTTCTTAGTAAATGCTTGATTATGCTATTCCTTTGGGCCTAGTGAAAAAACCTGTTTCAAGGGGATTCCTTACCTCTTTCATTTTAAACCCACCTTTTCATTAGGCCAATGTTTATTCCCTTGTTTGGGTGAGACTGGCTACTGTCCTAACTAATCACTCTGCAGACTAGCCTTAGCTCTGTTCTTTGTAATGCCTAATTAGTTTCACAGGTCTCTTCTAGAAGTAAATTTGAATGTTACTGAATAGGTAACCTTCTCAATGATTTCCTGCTGAATTCTAAGCTCGGCTTCACAGATTTTCTAGGACATTGGAACACTGGTGAAGGCTCACCTATGATAAAATTCAATCTTTTTTTTTTTTAAATAAAATATGTAAATAAAATTTAAAAAAATAATATAAAAGTTTTAAATTATATTTTAAAAAGTAGATAAGCACTCCAAAGCATGTGCCGTAATCCTAGCACTAGGTAGGTAGAAGAAGGAGAAGGAGGAATTTGAGGATGGCCTCAACTACACAGAGTTTAAGGCCAGATGGAAGAAAGAATATGACTGTTGAGCACTGTATTTACATTAAACATTTTATAAGCTGACGAGATGATGCTGACATTAGCAGTGCTTGCTGCTCTTAAAGAGGACTGGAGTTCAGTTCCCAGCACTCACACTGGATGCTTACATATGACTCCAGCTCAAGGGGATCGGATGTATTCTGATTTTTGCAGGTACTCACATGTACAAAGAGGTAAACACATATACACATGAACACAAAACCAATCTCATGAAAATTTTAAAATGTGAGTATCTTTGTGTGTGTCTGTGTGCGTATATGGATATAGTAGCATATGCCTATAATCCCAACACTCCAGATACAGAGGCAGAGGAATCACAAACTATAAACCAGCCTGGACTGTAGAGCATGATCCCATCTCAAAAAAACCATGAAATGAAACAACTAACCAAAGAATGCTTTTTAGTATAACTTTTGCATTTCAGCTCAAAAAACAGTCAACAGTAATATTATACACACAATCCTTACATGTTCACATAGCACTTTATAAAGTGGTTGTCTAAAACATTTCAAACTTCAATTTATTTTTCTTTTTATTAATCATTTTATTTGTCTACATTTCAAATGATCACCCTTCCTGGTTACCCCTCCACCAAATCCCCATTCCATCGCCCTAACCCCCCTTCCCTTGGTCTTCAATTTCCTTTTTACTGCCTATCTTCCTAGGGAATGATACATTAATTATTCAACAGACAAAAGAACTCATCCATTTTATTGCAAGCAACAAGTCAGTTCTGAGATCAAATTACTGAAATAAATGTGGGGGGAAAGAGGATTGAAAATATAAACAAAAACTGCCAAACAATCAGACCCAGACTATGTGGGACCTGATTTCAGTAACCTCAGCAAACATTTAGAGTCTAACTCCTAATGATCTACACAAATAGCCAATTGGAAGACGACAGATATGTGAAGTTTACTGTTTAACAAAATAGTGAAATATGTGTCTATCTACTAACATATGGAACCCACATTCTCAGATGACAATTCTCCCATAGAGACTGTCTCGTATGGTAATGTCATTTTCTTGGATAAATTTTCTGTGTCTCTTCTGCTCTGTAAATACTTTCACTCCCATAACTTCATGTATAATCATGAATCACACACGGAACTGAATGACCTTAAGAAATAAAGTGCTTCTTCATTTTGTAAACATATTTAGAGTATCAAAAACATGTTCAAAAACTTACTAGGTATTATGATTTCACAATTACATCTTGAAACAAAGTCTAAAATTCATAATTTAAGTTTAGAACACTAATGTATTTTAATTTTCCATGTGGAAAGGTACACATATACACTTCAAAAGTTTAAGTAATTTTCTTTGTTTATTTGTACTTTGTCATTTTTAAACAAACAATGCATACTTTCCTATATGTGGATACTACTTTTAGGATTTAGACACATACATTTCATTTAGAATAACCTCAGAGTTTGGGTACCTAGTAATGGACCAGGAGGGAAGGAGAATATTCCAAGTAAGGGCAAACAGAATATAATGTTGTAAGGAGTCTACTTGGAAACTAGAAGAAGATTAAATGGGGAGGTAAACAAGAAGCCAGGGCAAACAAGAGAATATGGGAATGAAAAACTAACACCAAAAGCCCTTTGAAATGCCATATGGAACCCTACAACTGTAGAAACTTCTTAAAATATATATACAAAGAAAGAAATTTAAATGAAGAAACCACATAATAGGGGAGACAATAAACCAACTAGACATTTTAAGCCACCAGGTAAAGCCCTTAGTGCCAGGAATTGGTTACATCTTATTGTGCTAGCAAAAGGGGTCCTACAGAATCTCCTCCCAAATATCACAGGCTATTGATTATACTCCACAACCTAATTGCAAGGCCCTATTGCTGAAGACACCACTTACTTATTACATCATTAGAAATGGGAAAATCAAGCTGGTGCCCACTATAAACTTCAGTCCTACTGACTAGAGTTCATAGGGCTGAAAGGTGATACTTTGTGCATACTACAAGAGAAGAAAATCATCAATATTACCCAGCTACAAACCCTGCAACATACAATAGTGACCTGGCAAGATACACTGATGCAATAGGGGCACAAATGTTATGGGAGCAACCAACCACTTCTTGAATGGGTTTAAGGCCTGTTTCATGAGCTGGAAACCATACCTGACACTGTTGCCATGGCTAAGAAACTGAGACTAGACAGGTTCAGGGCAGGATGGAAAACACTACTACTACAATTCTGCTACAACAGCAGTTCTAAAGCTGTGGGTTGAGACCCCTTTGGGGGCTTGAGTGACCCTTTCACAGAGGTAACCTAAGACCATGCTAAATAAGAGAGGCCCCTTGGTCTTGCAAACTTTATATGCCCCAGTACAGGGGAATGCCAGGGCCAAGAAGTAGGAGTGAATGGTAGGGGATCAGGGCAGGGGGAGGGTATAGGGGACTTTGGGGGTAGCACTTGAAATGTAAATGAAGAAAATATCTAATAAAATTTTTTTTAAAAAAAGACCATGCTGGATATCGGGTATTCATACTACAATTCAAAACAGTAGCAAAATTACACTTATGAAATAGCAACAAAAATAATTGTATGGGTTTTTTTTGTTTTATTGTTTTTGTTTTTGTTTGGTTTTTTTTAACCCAAGACCTCCACAACAAGAGGAACTGCATTACAGGGTTACAGCATTGGAAGGTTGTTAACCACTGTGCTAAAGGAATATAACAATAGAATGACTCCTAATGACATATTGCTATATTGCACAAAGATCAGCCCTTATCAGATAAGCTTCTTCTTGCAGTAGATGGGAAATTCAGAGGAGACCTACAATATGCAAAAAAGTAAGAGGCTTTACAGTATGCAACCCTAAATGCAATGTCTTCATCAAAGCCCTCCTCTCACGGATCAGGATCTACATGAAACACGCAGAAATATTATAAGAAGCAGAGGTGGTGGATGGCTCTAAAGAAATGGCATTTACAGACAAAACAGGAATAAACTCACAGAGACTGACAACATAAAATCTGAAAACGTTCAACCAGACAAAAACCCAGCATGAAGAAGTGACCACAAAGTTACACCAGATACCAAAAAGCTACTTGGAAATGATAACTGCTGGGAAAGGGAGTATCAGTTATCTCCAATGGGGAGACACTGGTATATCAACAATACTCCAAAACAGGCCCAATGCCTAGGAGTAGCAGGACAACACAAATAGAATTCCAGATTTTCTGGGTACTTTTCAGTTTAGTTTGCTTTTGATTTATTTTTATTATTTTGTCTTTTTGTGTTTTTTTAATTTTGTTTTTCCTTTGAAAGAGAGAGTTGTGTGTAAATCAAGCTAGGTGAGTAGGAAGGTAGAAAGGATCCAGGAGGAATTAAGGAGAGGAAAGAGAATATGATCAAGTATATCATACAAAAATATCTTAAAAATAAACACAATTTCACGCTATAATTCAGGCAGGCCTCCACCCCCAGCAAACTTCTTGCTTCAACCTAAAAGTACTAGAATTACAGATATGTTCTATCACACTTAGTAAACATATTTAAACAGTAAAACATATTTAAAGTTTCTTAATTTATTTATATATATATATATATATATATATATATATATATATATATATAGTTTTTCAAAACAGGGTTTCTCTGTATAGCCCTGGATGTCCTGGAACTCACTCTGTAGACCAGGCTGGCCTCGAACTCAGAAATCTGCCTGCCTCTGCTTCCCAAGTGCTGGGATTAAAGATGTGCGCCACCATGCCCGACTAATTATTTTTTACACTCTATATTTTATACCCCCACACACTGCCTACCTTCCAACTATTCCACATCCCATACCTCCTACCCACACCCCTGTCTCCACATGGATGCCCCCCTACACACACCTGACATCTAAACTCCCTGGGGCCTCCAGTCTCTTGAGAGTTAGGTGCAACATCTCTGAATGAATACAGACCCGGCAGTCCTCTACTGTATGTGTGTTGGGATTTTTTTTTTTATTTATCCCAAGATCTCCATTATTCATTTTTAAAAATATCACATTTTTAATAATATGACAGAGAGTATAAACACGTTTATGTAAATGCAACACACACACAGCAGTGAGTCTTACAATTGATGTGGTTCTTATTTGCTGCAAAGTGAATGAAACAGGAACCTAACATACTGGGAAAGTGAAGTAAAAAACATGCTGAGCTTTCAGATTTGCAGTTATCCTCAATCAATCAAATATTTTTTTCACTCACAAGTATAATGTGGTCTCAGGAAATACCAAAATCACAATTTATTTTAACTACCTTGATTTCCTTAACTGTTTCTGTAAAGACAGTTGCAGAGAAAAAGCAAGGATAGACTTTATTTCCTAGACCAAAACTATCCTTATCGTACATGAGACTTTTCCAGAAGCCAGTCTTTAAACACACCAAGATTCAAAAACAACTAGGGGAAGAAAAAAACTAAAATGTGGAAAAGGTAGGCTAAATAGGCCATAACAAAAGTAGCCACCACAGTGAGTGCTCTGTTTCATTTCTGTTGCTGTGATTAAGCATCCTGATAAAAAGCAACTTAGAGGGGCTGGCGAGATGGCTCAGGAGATAAGAGCATTGACTGCTCTTCTGAAGGTCCTGAGTTCAAATCCCAGCAACCACATGGTGGCTCACAATCACCCATAATGAAATCTGACCGCCTCTTCTGGTGTGTCTGAAGACAACTACAGTGTACTTATGTATAATAATGAATAAATCTTTTTTAAAAATTTTAAAAAAGCAACTTAGAGGGAAAAAAGTATTTATTGAGGTTACAGTTCCACGACAAAACCCATCATTTCAAGGAAGTCAAGGCAGGAACTTAAAGCATCACATCAGTCAAGAGCAGAGAGAAAATTGATGTATGATCCTTATGTGTTTGGCTGTTTATTAGTAGTGCTCACCCAGTACTCTCTATCCTTATACAGGAAAGGGCCCGAAATTACAGAATGGCATCACCCACAGTGGACTAGATCTTTCTGTATCAATTAATAATCAAGGCAATTCCTCACAAACAATGCCCAGAAGCCAATTAATCTTGATAATTCCTCAATTGAGATGCTTTTGTCAGGTGAGTCTAGGCTGTAACAAACTAAAAACCACCATCCCAGTGTATAACTAGAGCTTGATCTCAAACTTATCTCTGGGAAACAATATGAAACTAGAACTGAGAGAGTTGTAAGCGCTGGTAAGTGTAAACATAAACATATGTTAAATATAAATGTATATGTATCCCTAGTTTTTTATACATTTTTTTTGATAATTCATGAATAAATTGGATGCTTGGGAAAATAAACAAACATAAAAGACTTTAAGCAATTACAAGGCTGATCTTTAGATTGAAATTGCACAGAGCAGGATTAAGTCACAATGATAACAGATATTAACATATTATCAAACTGGGCATGGTGACCTATTATCTAAGCATGAGGTCAGCTAAATCTCTGAGATTACCTCAGACTTGCAGATCATTCTGGGCAGCAGAGTTCAAGGTGAGACAAAAATAACAAACACAAAAGAAACACCACATAGTCTTAAGTATTTTATTTATCATCAATATTTTATAATTGACAAAACAAAGACCAAGAGAACCTAACGATAATGAAAAGCCTTACATTTGAATATACTATTAGCCACTGAAGATGGAAAATATGCACTTACTAAATATCTACCCACCAGTCATATCATCTCTTAGTCAGATATACTCTATATAATCTCAAAAGATGAAGAAATGATCTTATATAACAAAACAGATTACAAGTTCAATAATTGAACAATACTAGTCATGTAAGTTCAAATAACTTACATGGGAAAATAAGGTTTAATTTATTCCCCAAACATACAATGAAGAAAACCTAATAGGAAAGAATAAACTACAAGATACGATAATTACTTGATTTTTAGAATTCACTTGGAAGAAAAAGAACCAGGAACTGGTTATAGTGACAAACGCCTTTAATCCCAAAGGCAGAGACAGGAGGATCTCTGGGATTTTGGGGCTAGCAGGGTAAGCATAAACATAAACATATATATGTATAAATGTATACTTATCCCTAGGTTTTTTAATAAAGTTTTATTTATTTTATGTACACTGTCACTATCTTCAGACACACCAGAAGAGGAGATCAGATCCCATTACAGATGGCTGTGAGCCACCATGTGGTTGCTGGGAATTGAACTCAGGGCCTCTGGAAGAGCAATCAGTGTTAACACCTGAGCCCTCTCTCCATCCCCCATCCTAGATTTTTATAGATTTTTTTTTTTTTTTTTTTTGCTAAATCATGAACTGGAGTCTTGGAAAAATAAACAAACAGAAAAAAACTTTTAAAAATTACATTACCTACCAAGTTCTAAGACAGCCAGGACTAAATAGAGAGGCAATCAAAGTCCAGCTCTAGTTGAAAAGTATAATAAACAGGACTAACTGTGCTGAAAGGAATATTAAGAACAGGAAATTATAGGCTGGGGCAGTATTTCAGTAGGTAAAATATTTGCTCTTCAAGCTTCAGTTTAATCTCTAGGGGTCACATTTTTCAAAGCTGAACATGGTGGCAAGTGTCACTATGGAGGTAGAGACAGGTGGGTCTTGCTGGCTAGCCAGTCTAGCCTACTTCCAGGTTGCAGGCCAATGAAAGGCATGGTCTTAAAATAAACAGACAAATAAATGTGGATAGCACCTGAGAACAACAAAATTGTTCTCTAGCTTCTACATATGTGTAGCTATCTATACAAATAGAAAAAAACAGGCACACATGAGGGCGCACGTGCACACACGTGTAACTTATAACTACAAAATTCCTTTAAATAAAAAAGACAAAAAAAAAAAAAGACATACTCTGATTCAAATGATGGCAGCAACTATAGAAGTGACATTTTCCCCTAGCACTTCAGTGTTCAGTTCTCTAGCAAATTCTTCATACCTATTGTCAAATTTAATACAAACTCCGAAGACCATTTTTGAAGATTTCTTTTTTCTTTGCTTGATTTTTGTGGTTTTTTTTTGTTGTTGTTGTTGTTCTTTTTTTTTTTTTTTTTTTTTTTAGTTAATTTCACTATTGATTCTAAGCTTGCTTATTATTTGTTAAGCAGCACAGGCTGTTCTAAACTTGATATTCCTGCCTTAGCCTTCCTGAGTGCTAGATTACAGGTCTGTGGCTTTTTGGTCTTTCTGGACAAAGTCTT
>NC_034599.1:54696756-54698937 GCF_900095145.1 Mus pahari | reverse complement strand
AACTCCGAAGACCATTTTTGAAGATTTCTTTTTTTTTTGCTTGATTTTTGTGGTTTTTTTTTGTTGTTGTTGTTGTTTTTTTTTTTTTTTTTTTTTTTTAAAGAAAATTTCACTATTTAGTTCAAGCTGGCCTAATATTTGTTAAGTAGCACAGGCTGTTCTAAACTTGATATTCCTGCCTTAGCCTTCCTGAGTGCTAGATTACAGGTCTGTGGCTTTTTGGTCTTTCTGGACAAAGTCTTGCTATATAATATAACCCAAAGTGCAAAGAACACATACATGCTGAGATGATCAAAGACCACTGTTCTGTGAAATAGAAGGCAAGAAAAAAAAGATTAACTAAAAAAAAATTCAAAGAAAAAAATTAAGTGACCTTCTGAGGGTCTCAACATCAGTAAGTGGATGAGCTAGTATTCTCACATCATATTCTTAAGCAGTACTTAATTTCCATCCACAGTTCCATAGCAAAGAATGTACAAGTATTCAATCATATTTGCAAAGAGTTTGCAGTGGCCTACCTGCTTTCCAAAGAGGCATGATTCAATTGGTGTGATAAATGAAATATAGACCAGAAGAGCTTCTTGGGAGTAAAATAAATTATACTTTTTAAAGCCGGGCATGGTAGTGCACGCCTTTAATCCCAGCACTCAGGAGGCAGAGACAGGTGGATTTCTGAGTTCGAGGGCAACCTGGTCTACAAAATGAGTTCAGGACAGCCAAGGCTATACAGAGAAACCCTGTCTAAAAAAAACCAAAAAAAAAAAAATTATACTTTTTATATTATAATTCATCAATAATATATAAACTGAAATATCTATTTCCAGAACTGTTAAGTCCAAAACCAATACATTCTTGATTATGAAATGGTGATGAAAGTATACTTTGTCTGGAGGAGAAAGCTAGCACCTACACATGCGGATGTTTCACAAGTGACATAGGCAAACTTTGCAATTAATATTATTTACAATGACATGCAATGAGAAAGCAAAGATTAAGACATGCTATGTTTACGGGAAGAGAAATTTTAAAACCTAATTCATTAGTTAATAAATATGGCTAGATGTATCTATGCTTTTAGCCTTTATAAGTGACTTAACTGAAGATTGAAAGAAAGGCACTTTTGGTATCACTTTATGGTTTCAAATTTGTACTTATATAAAATATAGCACAGTTACACACAGTCATTTTCTACCACATATGCCTTTACATAACTCAGTTTAAAACCTATGATAATCGTTTAAGATTTTTATTTCTGGAGCTGGAGAGATGTCTCAGTGGTTAAGAGCACTGACTGTTCTTCCAGAGGTCCTGAGTTCAAATCACAGCAACCACATGGTGGCTCACAACCCTATGTATGAGATTTGATGCCCTCTTCTGGTGTGTCTGAAGACAGCTACAATGTACTTATATATAATAAATAAATAAATAAATCTTTTAAAAAAATTTTTTTTAATTCCTGTGTAATGTCCATGTGTCTATGTATAAGTATATACACATGAATGTAGGTGCCTTCAGAGACTAAAACAGGCCACAGGATCCCTGAAACTTGAGTAACACGTGTCAAACATGGGTGCTGGGAACTAAGTCATGGTCCTCTGCAGTAGCAAAAAGTACTCTTAACTTCTGAGCCATCTTTCTAGTTCCATAAAATAATCTTTTTTAAAAATGTGCTTTGATGTTTTGCCTGCATGCATGTCTGTGTGAAGGTGTCAGATCTTGAAGTTACAGACAGTTGTGAGCTGCCATGTGGGAAATTGAACCTGGGTTCTCTGAAAAAGCAGTCAATGCATCAATGCTCTTAACTGCTGAGCCATCTGACCAGTCACATAAATAATCTTGCTTATAAGAATATCAATAATTTGGTGGTGATTAAGGCAAATGTTTTTTGTTTTTATGTATGCACATTTGTTTGTTTGCTTATCAGTTTAAGATAGGGTTTCTCTGTGTGGTTCTGGGTATCCTGGAACTCCCTCTGTAGACCATTCTGGTCTCAAGCTCAGAGATGCACCTGCCTCTGCATCCCAAGTGCTTAGATTAAAGACACTTTTTCCCTGAGAGGCAAGTTTTTATAGGCACTTCTATTACACACACACAAAAAGAGAGAGAGAGAGAGAGAGAGAGAGAGAGAGAGAGAGAGAGAGAGAGAGAGAGCATCAGATCTGTTACAGATGGTTGTGAGCC
>NC_034599.1:54692487-54695873 GCF_900095145.1 Mus pahari | reverse complement strand
CCTGCCTCTGCCTCCCAAGTGCTGGGATTAAAGGCGTGCGCCACCACGCCCGGCTAAGTTATCTCTTTAGTCCACTAAAAATAATTCTAAAAAGTAAGTATCAAACTAAGGATGAATGAAGTTTAATGGTAAAGAGTGTAGCTAGCAGTCACACTGCAGTAAAACAAAACAATAAAAACCTTGAAGGGAAAGGGGAATTACTGGAGTTGAAACAGCTACTACAGTGCTGGCCATCAGGGATGCAGTCAATTTACTGTCTGTGAAAGTAAATGTTTAATGAAGATTAAACATTAAGCTAAATATATAAAAATAGTAAATTGGTCTAGCAACAAACTATTACGCACAAATCAACCATTCAAAGTAATAAAAACTAGTGCTCCTCTTTCCTTGCATTGTTGATGTATCAGCTCATCTTCATGCTGACTGATAAAGATGAATGAGAATGAGCAATGTGAAGTCCCTTTAACAGGAACAAAAAATATTTAGGTACTTGTACTGACCGGCTCAGAATCATAGCAATAATCATCCCAGCTCTGTCTGAGAGGTTTCTTTGTTATCTGAAAGTAAGGTACATTAGTTAGGTAGAAGTTATTAGGGTGGAATTATACTTCTGTAATGAGCTCTGAGATGCATTTTGTATAGCAACATACTCTAATAAAAACTAGATAAATATTCAGATTCTGGGAGATTATATATTATTCTATTCAACTTATATATGTCATTGCTCAGTGGCTCTGATATTTGTATTAATTACTAAGTTCCTTATCCTATAAGTACTGATATTATGCATGTATGCCATATCTACTCCTTACACAAAAATGTCAGAAAGACTATAAAATACTGAATCAGTAGAATTATCATCTCATTTCTAAGTGCTTACAACTTTGTTTAAAAAAAATAATTACTCAGGCTGAATTAGTAATTTTTAAAAATATACTTAATTTTGTATACTTAAAATACCCTAGCATTCAAACAGAGAGTGATGTAATTTCTAAGTTCTAGATCTATTAACATGAAGTTATGGTTGTGTATATTAATATGAAGTTGTAAAGTTAAAAAATACCAGATAGAGCATACTGTACATTTGAAGAAAAGTCCATGGTGTTATTTTGATAATATTTAATAAAAAAATTCTTACTCACTCAAGTGTAAATTAAATTAAAAAAATCCTAAGGGTACTTTTCATTGTCATAAAGAAATTTTTCCTATAAATATAATATTTTCCCTCAAACAAAAAATGAGGAATTATTTTATTCTTTAAGTAATATACTATAGTAACAATTCCACTAATAATTGGATTTGAAATTTTAATATGAGGAATAGAAAAATAGAGTAATCTATATCTAGAAAATGTGTGAAGATCATTCCTCAATATGGAAGCTTAAAGCTGAATTCTGAATTTTAAAGAAAAAAACATATTCTCTACATCATTTGCCTTCAGGAAATTTCATACTGGTGCTTTGTTCTATTTTGTTTTGTTTTTACCACAAGAAATCACAATGTAGCACAAGTTGCCCTGGAATTCATTATAGAGACAAAGCATGATAATCCTCTTGCATCAGCTTCCCAAATGATTTAGGATTACAGGAATGAGCCATTATGCCCGGGTTCTATAGACTGTTTAAGAGGACTGTTCATTAAATTATACAGTAATAGTCTATCCCAGTATCATATCATGCAGACATATGTGTATTAGAGTACAAAACATGCAAATCAAGTTCAAAGCAATCTCTTTGTAATTCGCAAGTATTACTCAACAGGTACACTTAACATCCTGGGGTATGTAAAAGGTCATTCATGACAAAAAGAATGTAACATTTTTCTAATAAGAAAGTATGATAAAACAGCTTAATATTATTAAAGAATCTCACAAAGTGCACATAAAACATACATAATTTTTATCACTTATATGAAGTAGATAATCCTTTTTAAATTTGGAGGGTATGCCACATAATTTTTTTAGACTGTCTACATAAAGGCAAAACATATCTATATATAAAAGCACTACAAAACTTCCTCAGTAACTAAAATTTAATCATGCTCTACATTTCAAAATGTTTTTCCTGAGTCCTTACCTGGTTGAGAAAATGGTACTCCTCAGGCTGTTTAAGGTGGAATGCTAACCTCTCTTCTTCACTTGCTCCTGCGAGAAGGTAATAGAATACATGATAGTTCCTGTTGGGAACAAAACATATAATGAACATGACTAATTCTAGAAACATTTTTTTATTTTGTTTGGTCATAAAAAAAGACAGTTAGTTGTCTTTCACCTGCTCAAGCAAGGAGCAAAAATTTATCCTTAACTGATCTGTACACCTTGCATAATTCATACAAATACCTTTACAGTACTAAAAATTTTGTTGTAAGATTCATATATTGCAAAATGACCAAGATGCAGCTCTGTCAAGATTCATCCTCAGGGATGCTGAAAAGACCTGCTGTTCTAGCTCCCTGCCTAATCCTGCCTCACTTGATGCTGTTTCCAGAGACTTGCTCCTAGAACAGCTTCAAAAATAGCTGCTGATTCCCGATGACCTTGGTTCATCCAGACTTTCAGACAGATCCCATCAGAATATCAGTCAAGCCCTGTACTTTTTAAACATACACAGACTGGATAACAAATGCTAAAGCTAGCTTTCTAAAGTCTAACCTATTTTTCCAATATTTCTACCCTTCCCCACCCCTTAAAAAATAATATTCACTGCCCCAATTCAGCAGAAAGAAGCTATGAAGGATCATCATCCTAATTCCTTGAGCTTGGGAGTCTGGTTATGGTTATTTTGTAAATTATAAATAGACTGGTATTTTAAGAGATAATTTGGAAATGGTCATAATTTTGGACAGGGAGAAAACTAAATAAAGGGCTTAGATTTGGGGATTTCTGTCTTTCCTTCTTCTCTATCCTTTTTTTCTCAGGAAAAGGGATGGGGGTTGAAAAGAAAAGGGGGGATAGCATAATATTATAAGAAAATATATATATGGGATGGATTACTAAATTTATTCTTATACAAAAAAATTTATAGCCTAATTTTACATTGGTAGAAATCTCTAATTTCTGATGCAGAATTGAAGTTATATTATTCTTATATTGGTATAGAATTGATATAATGATATAGGTTTAAAGTTTTCATTGGTACAAATCTTTAAATATTGATTCAAATTTTAAATTAATTTTGTTACACTTAGATAGGCATTGTGCCTATGAAACTCATTCAAGAATACAAGGATTAGACTCAGTCCTTCTGCCGGGTGTGGTGGTGCACGCCTTTAATCCCAGCACTCGGGAGGCAGAGGCAGGCTGATTTCTGAGTTCGAGGTCAGCCTGGTCTACAAAGTGAGTTCCAGGACAGCCTGTCCGGAAAAACCAAAAAAAAAAAAAAAAAAAA
>NC_034599.1:54669708-54692443 GCF_900095145.1 Mus pahari | reverse complement strand
TTTGTTTGAAGTTTGGTATAAATGAGCTGTGGAAGACCTTAATTCAGAAACAAATAAATCCAATTTACAACAAATTACTCTTCTTAAAAATATTTCAGGGCTGGTGAGATGGCTCAGCGGGTAAGAGCACCGACTGCTCTTCCAAAGGTCCCAAGTTCAAATCCCAGCAACCATATGGTGGCTCACAACCATCCGTAACAAGATCTGATGCCCTCTTCTGTAGTGTCTGAAGTCAGCTACAGTGTACTTACATATAATAAATAAATAAATCTTTAGACTCAGTCCTTCTAATAACTGATATTACAAACTATTAAGGATAATTAAGTAATGCAAGTAAATGTCAGATAGTAGACTCATGGTAATATTAGATTCTGATTCAATTATAATGAAATGTTTTCAATAGTAAATAGCTAAGAGTAGTTAAGGTTTAACAGTGTAGATATGGTATATATAGACAGATAATCTTCAAACGCATCAGAGATCCTCAGAATATTACATCTAAAATCATCTAATTATTAATAGGTCTTTTGACTAGGAGATCTGTCTGCTGTTGACAATACCGACTTCAAACTTCAAAGAAGATACTGTGCATCAATAACTCCATATGGAGTTGCTCCAACTGTGGCAAAGTGGCCACTGGGCAAAAATTTCCCTAATTCATATGCAGACAAAAAGGACTATCCAGGAAAGGAAACATGATATGGGATAGTTGACAGCTTAGCTCTGTCAAGACAGGGTAAGTGAGTCCTTCATAATTCCTGCTTCCCTTAAAGTCTGTCAGGCTTTTAAGTTTTGAAAACAATGTCTTTGAGCTTCCTAAATAATCAGGTAATATTTAATTCATTTTAGGATCTATGATGAGGTTGAAGACTAATCACAGTCTCATAATCAAACTTAAGTTGTTTAGCATTAAGGAAGATGTTCTTTCTAGATTTGAAAAGATGGTTTTCAGATGGTAATACAAAATAAAAATCAAAACATGATTCAGGTATAAAATCAAACTCTTTAAGTTAGGATAGATGATAGAGTACTGTATCTAAACTGACAAAATTGATACACTGGGTGTTATAAGTGTATATCATGTATACCTCATAATTTACATAATTATAACAATTATGCTCAATTTATATCTAAGAGAAAAGAGCCTTTTTAAATGGACGAAAAGGGGGAAATGTTGTGGGTTTGGTTTAATGCTGCTTGTATTATGTCAATTTGGGTCCCAAAATTGCACAAGAATCTATACATCTACACGTAAGACACTGAAGGAAGCCTGCCCCCAGTTGGTTTTGATTGGTAAATAAAAGTTGCCAGCAGCCAATGCCTGGGCAGGAAAGACAGAGGCAGGATGTTTTAGGATCCCAGGCAAGGGGCAGAGGAAGGAGAAGGAAGGAAGAGATCCACCATGCTGGGAAAATGAGAACAAAGACTCTGAGCCTGAAAATGTGTGCAACAGAGAGCATAGTCGCCATGTAGGTGCTGGGGAAGAGTGGTCTTAGAAGGGCTGCCCAACTGGGTCCTGGGCAGCTAAAATGGAATATAAATTTTAGTAAGTAATGACTTGGTAATATTAGAGGGATGTGGAGGTTAGGAAGTGGCCCATCCATTGAGCTGTTTAAGAAATATCAAAATATAAAGACTGTGTGTATGTATCTTTCATTCGGGAACCCAGAACATTGGGGCAGGTAGTAAGGAACATACCACCTGCTGGATCAATTTGAGTATCTAATTGGGGTCTGCTACACAGATGACTCAAGAATAAATGAGTTATCGTCTGAAAAACTACTTTTCTGTCCTAAATTTATCTAGAACTGAGAAAGAATAATGAACAATTCTGCATGTACATACTGGCTGGTTTTGTGTCAACTTGACACAGCTGGAGTTATCACAGAGAAAGGAACTTCAGTTGAGAAAATGCCTCCATGAGATCCAGCTGTAAGGCATTTTCTCAATTAGTGATCAAGAGGGGAGGGCCCCTTGTAGGTGGTACCATCCCTGAGCTGGTAGTCTTGGGTTCTATAAGATAGCAAGCTGAAGCCGGGCAGTGGTGGCACACACCTTTAATCCCAGCACTTGGGAGACAGAGGCAGAGAGGCAGGTGGATTTCTGGGTTTGAGGCCAGCCTGGTCTACAGAGTGAGTTCCAGGACAGCCAGGGCTACACAGAGAAACCCTATATCAAAAAAAAAAAAAAAAAAAAAAAAGGAAACCGGGGAAGCAAGCCAGTAAGAAACATCCCCCCATGACCTCTACATCAGTTCCTGCTTCCTGACAAGCTTAAGTTCCAGTCCTGACTTTCTTTGGTGGTGAACTGCAATGTGGAAGTGTAAGCTGAATAAATAAACCCTTTCCTCCCCAACATTTTTCTTGGTCATGATGTTTGTGCAGGAATAGAGACCCTGACTAAGACAATATCCAATAAAAATCTTCCAACTGAATTTAAAAATATAGCATTCCACCCAAGAAAGAAATAGTAGATAATATAAATATAAAATCTGTGCACAATATACAGTAGAATAAGGACCACAGAATACAAATAAAAAACATATACCGTTCATTATGCTCTTGATAAACAAGTCTAGATTTTTCCAGAAGGTATTTTTCAACATAGGCCCTGGAAAAAAATAAAATTGGTTGATATAATAAAAATGAGTTTATATAAATAATGAAGTTTAATATAAGGTAGATTTTATTTATTTAGACAGTTCAAAACTGTAAGGATTTGTCAGATGACAGCTACACATCCACTATTATAACTGTTATAGATATTAGCATTATCCATGTTAAGTTCTCAAAAATCTTAAGTCATCAAATGGCTAGTGAGTGAGATAAGTGAACATATCAAGAGTAAATACATAATGAAACCCTGTTTCAAAAATAAAAATAAAAACAAATCAAAATCATCTACTAGTAATCAGCAACACAATCACCATATGAATATGAACCCATGTCTGATTTCACTACAAACCCTGACTTTCAATTTTACTACTTCCTAGACATCTCTTTTTCTTCCATCCTAATCCATGAGTTCTACTAGAACAAAAGTTATCAGTTCAGAGAATGAGATAGTCATATTATGCCTCTATATTTATCTGCTCATCACAGTGCTGAGCACATCACATTTGTCTGAGACTTTATTTAAAGCCAGCTTAGAAAAAGAAAAGGCAAATGAATTATATATGGTTAAGTCTTAATCATTGTTGAAGAAAAAGAAGAGACAAATGAATTAAATATGGTAAGACGTAATCATTATTGAATCTACCTAGGATGTCCTTGCTCTATTTTTTCTATTTTGTATATATTTGACTTTTTAAATAAAATTATCTAAAATTTACCACATGATATCAAGATAATTATATTAGTTTTATATTCAATTTGACCATCTAACCTCTATGACAATGCTATACCCATTTTTTCTTGCCTCTTCAACTACAAGCTCTTGTTATGATGACAGTCATTTACTAAAGACAATTTCTCACTTCATAAAATTATTTCCTTGCCCTTCCACTTGGCAAAGTTTTACTACTTAACATAAATACCAATGTTTTTCATAAGGCCTCCAGAAACATACTTCAATCGACTTATCATTTACTATAATCAACTTATATGAGTATCTATTTCCCCAAAAGACAATGAAAAAGTCAAAGGCAAAAACATGTTTACATAGGTTTTCTTAATCTTCAATATTTAAAACAATAACAATGCCTGATACTCATAATGCACCCCACAAATCTAGGCTTAATAAAAAATGAGTTAATAATGCTCAATCCAAATATACTGTTTACTTAGTTTGTGTTCACCATAGAAAAAAATGTTTAAACTTTTTTATAAAATCAACAGAAGAGCCTGCATTTCCTTCAATAAAGGAAACTAGACATCTATTTTCTAATTCACAAAACTATCTTAAGCAATGAAGATTATTATTACATTTGAGGTTAAAAGCAATATACATGGCTTTACCTATTGCCATTCTCTTCTGAAACACAACATAAGCCTAACTCCTTGACTATATCCCACTTTAAGAGAAAAAGTACCAACTGAGCCTTTGTAAACTGGTAAGTCTCAAGAATCAAAAAAAGAAATGACCTATGAAACTGCTATTGAACATCTCCCATGGACTTTTGTGGTTGTTGATAACATTGGTTTTAGGTTCTTCAAAGATGGGCAAAAACATTAGTAGTTTTGGCCATGCTTTTTTTTTTTTTTTTTTTAACACAGAAGTACATAAGATTGAGGTATAATTCAAATAGCATAAAAAAATAAACTATCATCTACCTATTAATATGGGTATAAAAATCATAATAACCATAAAATAGAAAAATAACAATTTGCATGTATGGTATATATGCATGTGTGAGTTTGAACTGAGAAATTTTCCTGAAATGTAAAATAGTTCAACATTAGAGGGAGAAAAAAAGTATAATGTATCAATGTATTTCAGAAGGAAGACATGTTTATCTACATAGATCCCAAATACAACTTTGATGAGATTTAATATGCAACATTAACATAATATGCATTTCAGCTACTGAAAAGGCTACAATACAATATGATTCCAACTCTACATTTTGGAAAAAGTAGTATAGAGACAGGAAAAGACCAGTAGTTACCAAGAGCTAGAAGGTAAAAAGGCTGAATAAGCCAAACACAAAAGATTTTTAGCACAGTAAAACTATATTGTCTGTACTAAAATGGAAACTGTAAATAGCATCTCAGCAGTTCTCAAGGCAAAAGTATGTAAAACACAATGAGCAAACATTAATACAAGTTATAAATTTCACAATTGATAAAAATGCAGCAACAACACTGCTCATCAACTTTAACAAACAGCACACCAACACAAAATTTCTAACAAGGAAAGCTATGCTGGAAGAAATGGAAATGATACATGGGAACTCAGTAATTTCCATTTCTTCTGTTGCAAATCTAAAACTGGTCTAAAGAATACTATTAATTTTTAACCTATAAAATACATTGCTAGAGCCAGTCGGTGGTGGCGCACGCCTTTAATCCCAGCACTTGGGAGGCAGAGGCAGGTCGATTTCTGAGTTCGAGGCCAGCCTGGTCTACAGAGTGAGTTCCAGGACAGCCAGGGCTACACAGAGAAACCCTGTCTTGAAAAACCAAAAAAAAAAAAAAAAAGAAAGAAAGAAAAGAAAAGAAATACATTGCTAGAACAATCAGATGACTCATCACAGAAAATATATGGATTTTTATTGTATCAAAATCAAATACTAATTTGGATATGTAGAAAAGTGTGATTATCTTCAGAAATAAAATAAAGGATCAGTTCCTAACTTGAAAATTTTAGAAAATTTATAATATAAACATAAATACATGTAACTGTTAACAGGTAACAAGTATAAGCATGTTAAGAATTATAATTAGTCTTACAACATTCTCATTATAATTAGTCCTACAACTTTCTCAGTTTGAACCCACTAAAAATGAAGAAAAATTTTATGCAGATATTAATATCATAATTCATAGCTTATGAAACTAGAAATAACTAAAATACAAATATGCTCCAGGATCTGGAGAAATAACTCAGCAATCAAGAACAATGGCTGCTCTTTCAAAGGATTTGGGTACAATTCCTAGGTCTCACATGGCAGCTAACAACCATCTGTAATTCCAGTTCCATGGGATCTGATCCCCTCTCTTCTGTCCTCCAAAAGCACTGAATTTATGTGGTATACACATACACTGAAAATAAATTAGATTTTAATCTATGTATGAGTATATGTACCAAACATATGTGCATATGTAATATGTGTGTGTATGTGTGTATGCTTCTAAAGTGGCAGTACTTACCCAAGTACAGTGCCTGTTTCTTGGTAATTTACTTGAATAAACTTGCCAAAACGACTTGAATTGTTATTATGAGCTGTCTTTGCATTTCCAAAGGCCTGTAAAAATAAATAGTTTTTATTTAAAAATAATTTTTAAACATTCGTTAGTCTTTAGACTAAGAAAAACCAGTAATATATTTGAGGTAGAATAAAAGAAAATAATGAAAAGCTGAAAAAAAAAAATCATTAAATTTTCACCTTATTCTAATTCAGTAAAAATCAATCTCAATTTTTAAAACTTAATATACAGGACTGAAAAAAATAGCTCAGTTGTTAAGAGTACTTGCTATGCAAGTATGATGTGAATTCATATTAAAACACTCCTGTAAAAAGCCCAGTATGGGGATGCACAGCACCTGTTACTCCAACACAATAGGCAGACAGAAAGGAGGAAGATTGAGACTTGCTGGCCATTCAGTTGGTTCCAGATTTAGTGGAAGACCCTGCCTCAAAGGAATGAAGATGGCCAGTGACAATATAGAACAATATGCTTGTCTTGTTTCTACTTCTATGTCTACAGGTACCTCCACCCACATACACATGTACATATAACACATACACAAAAGTAATAAAATGAAAATATGTTTCTTTGCCAGGCCCATGCCTTTAATCCCAGCACTCGGGAGGCAGAGGCAGGTAGATCTCTGTGAATTTGAGGCCTGCCTGGTCTACAGATCACTCCAGGACAATCAAAACTACACAGAGAAACCCTATTTAGAAAAACAACAACAAACAAACAAACAAAAACAAAAACATAAACATGTTTTTTTGGTCCCAGCAACTTCAGAGTTATGGGAGCCATAACAATAGCCACATTTGTAAACACCAGAAGTACCTAGGAGGCCCAGGGAATGCTGATGGCTTAAATCGCCACAGGACCAAATACAATGAATATGGTCAGGTGGTTCTAAATGGCATTACCAGTTAAAAAGGAACCAAAGCTTCTGCCTGTCAACTTTGGAAAACTTTGGACGTTGGTGAGTGAGCAGACATGGGTAAATTATGCCAAAAACAGGACTAGGGCTGCCCCATCACTAATGTGATGCCGCATAAGCAGCCTGTCATTGTGAAGACCAAATGCTTATGCAGAAAAGCTAAGGAGGAAATTCAGGATGTGGAGTAGATTTTTTTTCCCCCGGAGGAGGGAGGGTTGAAGTATGCTGGTGGCTTGAAGCCACACAAAGAGGCTCATTAAATACAACAAATTCCTTTAAAATATAATAATCTCATTAATGTCAAGATTTCTTCATATTCCAAGGGCAGCAAATTTCTTAAGTTTATACTAAAGCATTCTGCAAAGCATAAAAGGCTAAGAAAATAATTACATAAAAACTGATCATTCTAGAAGTACATAAATGAAATTCCAGTAAAGTACTATAATTATCTATTTAAAACAAAGCTACTGTACAGATGATAAGGCAACTATATGTTCTCTGTATCATCACCCAAAGTGTATATTATACCAGGCAAAGGGATAATGACAATCAGTGTTGACACCACTAGAACAGGCTGAGGCTCTTCTACAGCACTGGTCACCACGATTTAACGTATCTAGCATTTCCAGAAAAAGATCTCAAAGTGTTATCTTCATCTAAACTGACTTACTGATCACTCACTGAAAATAGCTTCTCCACGCCCATTACACCATCATGTTTGTTTCTCCAAAATAATCAAAGGCAACTGTTTAAACACTAAAAATACCTAAGGTGGTAATATTAAAGTGGAGGGTAATAATAAAGTGAACCTCATAATTACATGTATAAAACGAGCTTGGAAAGGTATGAAAGGGCTGGAGAGATGGCTCAGCAGTGAAGAGCACTGACTAGTCTTCCGAAGGTCCTGAGTTCAATTCCCAGCAACCACAAGGTGGCTCACAACCATCTGTAATAAGATCTGATCCCCTCTTCTGGTGTGTCTGAAGACAGCTACAGTGTATTTAGATATAATAATAAATAAATCTTTAGGTCAGAGTAAGCAACCTCAATTCTCAGCAACCACATGATGGCTCACAACCATCAGTACAGCTACAGTGTACCCATATACATAAAATAAATAAATCTTTAAAAAAAAAAAAAAAAAGGTATGAAAGACAGGGCTAGATAGGTGACTTGACAGTTAAAGGCACTGGCTGCTCTCTGAAAGAACCAGGATTTAATTCTAATGGAGATAATACCCACTGAAAACTTCAGCTCCAGGATATCCAATACCCTCTTCTGGTCTCTGCCAGCACTGCACACATGCAAACATGCATGCACACAAAACACTCATAAAATAATAATTCAAAATTTCTTTTAAAAAGCATTAAAGATTGCTATGCATGTAGAAAGCTATGTGCTTTCAAGATGTTTGCAAATGTCAAGGAATATATATGTATATTCAGGAAAGAGCTCAGACTTATATTTGAATTTGAGGCTGTATGAAACAGAAAATAAAAGAGAAAATGAAGTTGATACTTAGCAGTTTAATAAGGGTAAAAAGAATGCTTCAACGAGAATACAAACCCTCAAAGAAATACCTGAGAGCATTAATATGTCTGGGCATCTTTAAATGTTCCCATTCATTCATAACCACAAAAAAAAAAAACAGAGAATTATATGATTCCCATGTAAAAAAGAATACAGTATTTAAAATATTAGTTCAGAAGTCACAAAACAACAAAAAAAGAAGTAGCAAAATAATCACACCCTGGAGAAACTTTATTTCCAGAAAAATCACATTATATTGAATTCCAGTTTTCATGTTCTTTGTTGAGCCAAATAAAAATAGAATTTTGTCCTGCTTCTTTGTAAAGAGATAGGCTACTATTCCAGTGACTCAAAAGAAACTCTTTTTGGTTTTTTTCTTTTGATAGTACTAGTGTTAGAATGCATAGCTTACACATATCAAGTAGTGCTCATATCACTGAGTGACATGCAATCCTAACTCCTATAAGAATCACTTCCAAAAATAAATTAGTATCATAACTGCCTTGTTTCTTTGTCACTTTGAGCTTCCCTTGGCCACTAAAAATGATGTCATCTTCTCACATTTACCAATCTTTCCTTGAAGATTTAAGAAAAGTATTTCTAGCTGAGTGTGATGGCACATGCCTTTAATCCTAGCACTAAAGAGACAGAGGTATGTGGATCTCTGTAAATTCAAGGCCAGCCTGGTCTACATAGTGAGTTGCTGGACACAGGAAAGCTAGAGCTATGTAGACTTTGTTTTTTTTAAAAAAGGGGGGAAGGGGGAGAGAAAATTATTTCTATATACCTTACCTCAAGTACTGGTCCAGCTCCAAGAATAATCTGTTCTACTCCACTGGCAAATCCTTTTTGACTGAGAGCAGTAAGGTGGTGAATAAGAAAGTTTGTGCTTTGAGTCTTCCCAGAACCACTCTCTCCTGAAATCACAATACACTGATTCCTTTTGCGCTGAAGCATAGCATGATAAGCTACATCTGCCACAGCATATATGTGAGGTTCAAGTTTTCCCAACTGGTGGTTATCATACATTTTGACATATTTGGGGTTATAAATAGGAAGAAATTTGAATGGATTAATAGCTATTAGAATACTGCCAACATAAGTATAAATTTTTTCATGCTTAAAGCGATTCCGTAGGTTTTCTAAGAGAGTTTTCTCATTCAAATCAGGCAAGCTACATAAATCATCGAAGTCTTTCTGTTGAGGCTGTGGAAGAAAACCCCGCTCCATCATCCTGCGGCGCTCTTCTGTTACCCGTAGCCATGATTGAAGGCTACCATAATGAATTGATCCATCAAGGTTTTTTTCTCTCAAAAGAAAGCGGTAGTCCTCTCCACTCAAGCGATTTTCCAAAGCCATTCGGGGCCACAACATCATTCGCTGAACTGGACAGTCGGTTGGATTGAGTATCCATTCTTCTCCACCAAATTCCTTTACCTCTGCTAAAACATAGCATTTTGTCTTGTCTAGGTGAAGTCTGTTTATAAGGGAGTCAATCACCTCAGCAGCTGTGGAATTTTTTCTGGCAGGAATTGGACAGTAAATTGTTCCTTCTGAAATTGTCCCAGGATATATTCGCAATGTGTGTTCATTATCCTCAAAGCGTCGTCTTCCTCCATCACTTACATTCATATTGGATCTTGTCCCATCAGAAAGGACAGTATGTGGTCAGGACTGGGCAAACCATTTTCTTGGCAAAAGAACTGGAACACAAAAGATAGAAACACTGAACAGTCAGATTGAATATTGTTTTCAAAAATGAAAGCTTTAACAACCATACTGACTGCAGCTTTCCAAACATAAAATCACTGTATAAGAACAAGTATTACATTTACACAATGGAGTACTACTCAGCTATTAAAAACAATAAATTTATGAAATTCTTAGACAAATGGATGAATCTGGAGAATATCATCTTGAGTGAGGTAACCCAATCACAAAAGAACACACATGATATGCACTCACGGAAGTGGATATTGCCCAGACGCTCAGAATCCTTATTAGAAGGGGAAACAAAATACCCATAGAAGGAGTTACAGAGACAAAATTCAGAGCAGAGACCGAAGGAACAACCATTCAGAGACTGCCCCACTTGGGGATCCATCCCATAAACCAAACCCAGACACTATGGCAGATGCCAACAAGAGCCTGCTGACAGGAGCCTGATATAGCTGTCTCCTGAGGACCTTCTGGCAAATACAGAAGTGGATGCTCACAATTATCCATGGGACGGAGCACAAGGTCCTCAATAAAGGAGCTAGAGAAAGTACCCAGGATGCTGAAGGGGTCTGAAGCCCCATAGGAGGAACATCAATATGAACTAACCAGTACCCCCAGAGCTCCTTGTAACTAAACCACCAATCAAAGAAAATACATGGTGGAACTTGTGTTTCTAGCTGTATATGTAGCAGAGGATGGCCTAGTCAGTCATCAATGGGAGGAGAGACCCTAGGTCCTGTGAAGGTTCTATGCCCCAGTATAGGGGAATGCCAGGACTGGGAATGGGAGTGGGTGGGTTGGGAAGCAGGGGGAGGAGGGAATGGTTAGGGAATTTTCGAGGAAAAACTAGGAAAGGGGATAACACTTGAAATGTAAATAAAGAAAATATCTATTAAAAATGTGCATATGAAAAAAAAGAACAACAACAAAAAAAGCACAAGTATTAAGCCACACATGGTGGCACATGCTTGCAATACCAAGTAGAGGAAGTAAAATTAAAGAGTTCTAAGCTCTCCTTTGGGTATCTGGTAACTCTGTGGTTAGCCAGTCACTGAAATCTTCTTTCCAAGGAGCAGGAAAAATAGTAAGCATTAAAAAAGTCTCAATGAAACCATATAACATAAAGTTTTATTGTCCGAGTCAGGGTACTTTCTAAAAATATCAGTATGTAAAAATATGTGGCACTATTTTGTTATTCAATAATAACCTAATAAGTAAACAAATTACTATTCTGCTCTATCTTTGAAGAATCTCACTAAAGACTGAATTAAGGGGACAGAATAATTACACAAAACTGATTAATCATCTTATATACAAAATCTGTTAATAACGCAGAACTAAGAAAGATGTCATCAATGAAACAAATGTTTTGTGAAACTCACTAAAACAGAAGGGGAAAATAGAAATTACAATTATAAGCAAGAAAACAATCAGAAACCTACTATTTAGACATTTTCAGGGAATTCTTGGGCCTCTGCTCCCTTCATCGTAGTCAAGAAAAGGAGGGGATTTAACAGGAACAACTCAAAGATCATAGCCTTAACTTGTTGAACCAAGTTGACAAGATTATACAAGAAGGTACCATTACAGACTTTATTCTAACCCCTACTTTGTCCTTCAATACTACTGGATCTAATTTAATCAACTTGACTCCATTTTTCATATCCTTACAACGTCTAAAATTCTATATACACTACTTCCAGATAAATGATTTAAACTTTTACAAGTTACCTAAAAATTATTTCCTTTATTTAAATGGTTTCTCTACCTCAATTTATTTCTATCTCCTCTCTACCCTTCTGCTATTATCTACCAAAAAAAAAAAGTTATATCCTTTCTAAGACTAACAAAAGCTTTTCAATCTTCATTTGTAATTTAGTGTGTTTAAAACAAACACACACTTAAGTTAAAGAAATGGTTCCATCTATACATTGCCCATCTCACAAGTTCAGATCCTAGAACCCACATAAGCAGCCAGGCATGACGGTGTGTGTCTTTAACCCCAAGAGCAGGAGCAGCAAAGAGGTAGGTAGGTACCTGAAGCTTTCCAGCCAGACTCTCTAACCAGATCAGTGAGCTCAGGTTCAGTGACAAACTGTGTATGGAAAAATAAAGTCGAGAAATACAAGGAAGACTCCCGACAACTGGACCTCTGTCCTCATCTACACACACACACACGTACACACATGCATGTGCACATGCATGCACACACCACAAGAATATTCTTTCTTGTTTTACTTATCTCATTCTTTAACATTAAAAAAAAAAAAGGGTTTCTTTTTAAAAAAAAAAAAAATCTGCTGGAAACACGATCTCATTCAGCCAAATTAGCCTTGAAATCACTATGTAAGGATACCTTGAACTCCTGATTCTCCTGCCTCTACTTAAAATACTGGGCACATGTGAAGCTATGACTAGTAAATGCACAATTTTTAACTTCAATTTTTATTTCTGTATACATGTTTTATGTGTGTGTATTCCATGTTTGTGTGGGTTCTAGAGTAGTGGCCAGAAGACAGCATTGAACCCCTTGGACCCTGAGCCATAAACAGTTGTATACTACCAGTCATGGGTAATGGAAATTAACTGGGCTCCTCTGGCAGAACAAGCAAGTACTCTTGACTACTGAGCCCCTTCTCTTCTTCCTATGTACTCTTTTCTAAAACATAGAAAAAAAAAAAATACAGTAACCTTAATTTTGTGCTGCCACATACTTTGCAAAGACCTCTGACCAGAATTATCTTTACTTTTATCCTAGATGGCCTCTAAGCAGATGGATACATAAAAGGTAGCTATATATCCATGGCCCAAATGCAACAAATTTGGAACATTCTACCAAGATAACCATTATCTTGAACTTGGTATTATGTTAATACATGTTTATTACCTGGGTATGTTTCCATAAATTATACATAATACTGTTTCCTGTTTTTAACCTTTAAAAATGGTATCACACTATACTTAATACTGTGTTAAAGCATTCAAGTTCAGTAAATGCCAAATAATATCCCAGTATATGATTTTAGGACTGTTCATCAACATACTATACTTTCACTATACTACAGCAATGATGTTAAGTTCTCATATATGTATCCTCATATATCTCTCCTAAAATTTCTTTGGCCTTTGCACACAACAGAGAAATTCCTAGTTTGGGCATACCTATTAACAATCAGATATTTTTTTTCCATAAGCAATGAAACTTTATTCAAAGTACTGCCCCATGTACTAAGGCACAATGCAGTACTCAATAAATGTAAGAAAACTGAAGTAACATTCTGCATTCTGTATGACTACAATGGAATAAAGCTGGATGTCAACAACAATAGAAACTACAGAAAATACACAACCTCATGGAAACTAAACAACACTGATAAGTGAGCCAAGAATGAAGACATGAAGAAAAAAATTAAAAATTCTTACAATTAAGTAAAAATGAAAATATGTTCTACCAAACTCTATGCGACACATGAAAGTGGTCCTTTTTCTAGGAAAAAAAAAAAAGACATCTGTAGTTCTTCATATTCAACAATTCTTCCGCATTTGACAGGAATTTACATTTATTGTAATCAGTTTCCTAACCCCCTTAGTAGATTCCTTAACATGATTCAATGATGTTGGAATGATTTCTAAAAGGAATTAATACTTAAAAGAAACATCACTATCAATGGTCTTCTTGTGGTTACAATGAGACCTTTACTAACTATGCTGGCCAATATTAGACAGACTACAGAAACAGATAAGGAGGTTGCCAGGACAGCAACTGCAAGAGAAACAGGCACCACTTAGCTGCTAAGCTCTGTGTGTATTAGTCAGGGTTCTCCAGAGTCACAGAACTTATGAAATGTGTGTGTATGTATGTGTGTGTGTGTGTGTGTGTGTATGGAGGATGGATGGATGGATGGATGGATGGATGGATGGATGAAGCAAATGTATTGGAATGACTTACAAGCTGCAGTCCAACTAATCCAACAATGGGCAGCTGTGAATGGAAGTCCAAGAATCTAGTAGTTGCTCAGACCCACAAGGCTGGGTGTCTCAGCTAGTCTTCCCTAAAAGCTGATATCCTTAAGAAATATATTCTAATGCCAGTGAAGAAATGGATATCCTAGCAAGGCAAGAGCATCAGGTGTAGAATAAAACCTTCCTTCTTCCAGGGTCCCCAATGAAGGATCTAGAGAAAGTACCCAAGGAGCTGAAGGGATTTGCAGCCCCATAGGAGGAACAACAATATAAACTAACCAGTACCCCCAGAGCTCCCTGGGACTAAACCACCAACCAAAGAAAACACGTGGTGGGTGGGACTCATGGCTCTAGCTCTAGCTCTAGCTACACATGTAGCAGAGGATGGCATAGTCGGTCATCAATGGGAGGAAAGGCCCTTGGTCCAATGAAGGTTCTATGCCCTAATATAGGGGAATGCCAGGGCCAGGAAGCAGCTGTGTATGTGGTGGGGGGGTTGGGGGATGAGCAGGGTGAGGAGGAAGGGGATGGGGGTTTTCAGTGGAGAAACCAGGAAAGGGGATAACATTTGAAATGTAAATAAAGAAAATAATTTTTAAAAAAGAAAGAAAGAAAGAAAGAAATTTACTGCTTGGTTTTAAGTGGATGATTTATGTCTAGTCTGGCCCTTTGAGGTAGAAAGACAACACACCTTTGATCGGGACCTTGAGGCAGGAGGATACACATTTAATATGGGCCATGGACCTTCTGCTATATAAAAACATGAAAGAAGGCAGCTATTTTTTTAAAAAGTTATTTGAACAATAGTTCTGGAAGCAAGAATGAAAGAGTTCAAATTTTCTGCTTCCATATCAAGCATTAATTTTGTCAGAAATGGGGCTGGTGAGATGGCTCAGTGGGTAAGAGCACCCGACTGCTCTTCCAAAGGTCCAGAGTTCAAATCCCAGCAACCACATGGTGGCTCATAACCATCCGTAACAAGATCTGACTCCCTCTTCTGGAGTGTCTGAAGACAGCTACAGTGTACTTACATATAATAAATAAATAAATCTAAAAAAAAAAATTGTCAGAACTGAGTTTCTATCAGTCTAATATATGAAAAGAGGTCCGGTGAACTGGCTATTTGGATAAAGGTGCTTCTCCCAAGCTTGATGACCTGAGTTTGATGCCTGGCAAACTATATGATGGAATGAAAAGAACCAACTCATTCAAGTTGTCCACTGACCTCTACATAGGTGCTGTGGTACACTTCATATGCATGCACACACACAATCAAAATACATTTAAAAGGGCTAGTTCATTTTATTTTGCATCTCTCTGATTATTAGTAAGTCTGGGTTACTCTAATCCTTTCATTTGCCATTTCAGTTGATCATTTATTTTTCCCTTTTTATGAATTCTCTTTTTCTTATCAATTTGAGTGAGCATTGTAGGTATGCTTCTTAAGCAATTTTTTTAATACAGCCTTACTGCAAATCTGTTATGCACGTTTGAAACTTGATTTTTTTTCCTTTCATGAGCATCCTTTGACTATTAAAGAAGATTTGAAGTATTGAAAACAGTAGTAACATAGCAGAGCAGCTACAGATTAGAGAGTTGCAAGGAAATTGCTGGCTGCCAAGCTAGATGAAAAATAAGCTCCAGGTTCAGGGAATTCTTCCTCAAAGGAAAAAGGTGCACAATAATAAGGGGACACTCAAAGCCTCCATACAAACACACACAGGTGTTAACACCCATACACACTCATGCACACACCATAGAAAGACAGAGAGAGGGGGATCAAAAAAAAACAACAACACAAAAAAAAAAAAAAAAACTAAAGATGATGCAGCCAGAAAATCCTCAGTTCTGATAAACACTTTCAGCAGTAGCAAGATATAATAAATTAATAATCAACGTATAAGAAACAAGTCATTTTCAAACAGCATTAATAAGCAAGTTGGGGAAAAAAAATCAAACCAGCAAACAACCCCATTCACAACAGCCTAAAAAGAGGTGAATAACTACAATGAAAACGTTTTACTGAAGACATTAGAATATGAAAAGATATCCCATGCTCGTGGATCAAAACTAGTATCATGGGAAAAGAAGATGGCTTAACAAGTTCATCCTTGTGACACAAGTATCTCAAGAGTTGAGCTCTCCAGAAGCCACATTAAAAGACAGAAAAACAAGGCAACCCAGCATGTGAACAGCAAAGACAGGGCCTCTCCAATACAAACTGACAATCAGACTAACTAAAACAACAAGCCCCAAGTTAAGTAAGAGAATTTACCGTAATAGATAAGATAGAGAATATTAAGAGACACAAGAGCCTACACACATCTGCACACACACATGAACTTTTCATACCTACGTGCATGCAGAACTTCCAAACATATGGAAAAAACTAATATTGTAAAATAGGCTTTGTTAGGATTTGAGAGGTGGCTCAGGTCAAGATCACTTGGTATCCTTCTGGAAAACATAAAATTTGGATGTAACCAAAGTGAGCTATATATTTAACACAATCACACCAAAATGGAGGAGAGGAGGATCAGAAGCTTCAAAATACTTACTCCTTCTAATAAAAGTATTTAAAAACTTTCAAAGACATTACTATTTTTAATGATGTATTAATAGTGAGCAATTGTTGTTATTAATAGTGTAATTAATAATTATTAATAATGAATGGTAATGTGTATATTTTAATGATGTATATGTAAGTATGTAAGCATGTACTTCCTGATACTTTATGACTCCTTACTCTTTTCTTTCAAGATTCTACTCCACCTCCTTTTTGCATGTGGCTGCTTACCAATCCTCCCTGCCTAACTCAGTCATGGTTTTCTCTCTTCCTTTTCTCCATCTCCTTCCTCCAGGCAGCTTTCTTGCCTTTGGATTTTTCTTTCAGGCTGTAACAAAAATTTGTCCTCAAGCTTTTAAAAAAGGGGTTGGGATTAATACAATAAATGTCAAACTATTACAACTGTCAACATAGGCAACAGATCAGCTGGACTGAGTAGAACTTAGCATTTGAAATAAGACAGGGTTAGAAGAGAAATCAGGAAGTGATAATTATAGGTAGGAAAATAATATATACTACTTATATGCAGAAGCGAATTTAGAAGTAAAGCAAAATAAGAGTTACTCTCCTCATATTTTATTTTTATCCTAAAATTTATTTCAGATTAACTTGCGCTTAAGTGCTTCTTTTGATGTGTCTTGGGAATCAAAACTACAGTGAATATATCCATAGCTACTTATGTCTTCCATAAAGTTCACATTTGGAGATCTTGTTAAAGACAGATATACTTAATTGAGGCAAGACAGTAAAAGAGGAAAAATGCAGAAATGTAAAGAACCCATTCACCTTGGGATCTAGTTTGTGATTCCAGTTGCCTAAGACTCAAAAAAACTTCTCAACTAATGATATTATGTTCTTTTTCCTAAAGACCTCTTAAATAAGGATGTCTGAAACAATAAACTATGTTTGCTTGAAAACAAAATACTTGTAACCTTGAGTTTAACTGTAAGAGCACTCCTCTTATTCTTAAACCCAAATTCTTTAAGTAACTAATATATTTAAGAAAAGTAGCCTCATATAGTTCTTACTTAATTTTAAAATTTATTTTTTTGAACTTTGCTTAATTTTTAAATCTTGTAAATTATATCCTTAGAAACTTATAAAGGCATAATAGATATAGCTACTATAAAGACACTGAAAGTATCTTCTCTCCAGAAGCTTATGCCCATGGCTCAGGAAATGTAATGTATACTTCATTCACGTTCCTTTTCCTAAATGCCTGTGCACTTTCAAATCTAAGGCAGATAGTTTCCCTTATCTCTACTTAATAAATTCACTAACTTTGCTGTAGTCTATGGCATAGCCAAAAACTCAGCTTTGCTTTAGTGGGATTCATAAGAGTGTGAAATTCTTTAAGCTACTGGCTGTCTACTTGCCAACACTGACTATAAAATGAGCATCAAAATATTAATATTCAGCATCACTTTCCACATTCTCACACCTATCCATAAGGATATAGTACTTATTTGGGATGTGACATCTCCCAACTTAAGTGGGTTTTCTGTGGAACATATGCTTCCATAATAGGACTGTCTGCATGTGGTCAGTGACTTTTCAGATATGTATACTATTAATCAGTTCAACAATTTAAGAGATATACTATATAGACTCACATTTGCACCTTCAATGTATATAATTATGAGTGTTGTTCAGTCATATGAGCTGACTGTTTAACAAACCACTTCTGTCTATTTTGGAAGAAGTATCAACTACCATTTTTACCACTTGCTTTTTCTGACCTTTCAACTGCAATTATATATTTTTTTTATTTTTGTTCAGTTCTTTCACACAATCAACATTCCAAGACTCAAGAAGAAAGCATGAGGGAGGGGTGATGGGCAAAACTAGGAAAGAAATTAACAAAATAATTTCAGAAAGTACTTTTCTGTAAAGGGAAGGATAAATAGTAAATATTTTATACTTTGAAGAATACAGAGTCTTTCACATTAAGGTTTTTGTTTGTTTGCTGTTTTTGTAGCCTTAAAAGTAAAAAAACTATTTTTAGCTCTCAGACAGGACAAAAATCAGGCGACCATCAGGATTGCCTATCATTATTACACTAAAGAGCTCCAGCATGCTATTTTATTTATCAGAGGCATTCAGAAGTTTCTCCAAGGCAGTAAAGCCTAGAGGGCATGATGAAGCCAATTATACTAATTTGGAGAGATGCTTCAAGCTACAAGGAGTGAAGAAGGCAAAATGTCTCAATCACGAACAAATTTGGAACTTTTGAGAAATGAAAAGGAATCACGGTAGTTCAAGCCAAGGAGGAAAGTAATAAAAAGATGAGGTCAGACATTCAAAAGGATCATATTACACAGTGCTTTGTAGTCTGGGGTTCCATTCTAAATGCAAAAGAAGATACTAAGAAGATGGCTCAAGATGAGACCCAGATGGTGTAGAAGGATCCAAGCTGTCCTCTGAACTCTACTGTGCCCCACTCTCCCCACACAGGCAGGGGAGAGTGCACGTGTGCCCACACATCTCACACACACACACACACACACACACACACACACGTTTAAAGAAATAAGTGTAAAAGAATAGTCCCTGTTTCTGTTTTTGTTGTCTTGTGTGTGTGTGTGTGTGTGTGTGTGTGTGTGTGTGTGTGTGTGTGTGTGTGTTTTAAGGCAGTCTCATGTATCCCAGACTATCCTTAAATGCTATGGACTGTCCTGAATTTCTGATCCTCTTGCCTTCATTTCACAGTGCTGGAATTATAGACATACACAACCACACACACAGAGTTGTTAACAGGGCCTAGAAAGATGGCCTTGAACTAAGGATATATACTGTTTTTCCAAGGGGACCAGGGTTCAAAAATCCCATCACTGTAATTCCAGCTCTAGGGAATATTAATCGACAATTCTGCCTTCTGCAGGCTACCCAAGAATGTATATGGTACACAGATATAAATGGAGGCAAAATACCCATATGTATAAGATTTTCATAATTTTAAAAAATGATAATAATGATAGCCACTTTTTAAAAAATATTCCAGTTGGGAACTGAGGAGATGACTTGGTCTAAGTGTTTTGCCATACAAACTAGCAATCTGAATTGGGATTCCCAGACAAAGATTTAAAAAGCAAGCCTATAGTGCCCCAGAACTAGATAGGTGGAGAAAAGGGGATCCCTGAGGCTTGTTGGCCAACCAGCCTAAGTTCAGTAAAAAAAAAAAAAAAAAAAAAAACTGTCTCAAATATAAGATGGAGAGGCTGGAAAGATGTCTCAGCAGTTAAGAGAACTGGATGCCCTTCGAGAGATTCAACTCCAATATCCACAAGGTGGCTAGAAACTGTCTATAACTCCAGTTCCAGGGGTTTAACTAACATCCTCCTCTAATCTTCATGGGCACTGAACACACACATGATACAAAGACATTCATGCAAGCAAATCATTCTCACACACATACAAAATATAAATAGCTGAATCTTTTATTATTATTTTTGTTTTGTTTTGTTTTGAGACGGGATTTCTCTGTTTTCTGGCTATCCTAGAACTCACTATGTAGATTGGCTGACCTTGTACTCAGAAATCCACCTGCCTCTGCCTCTGGGTGCTGGGATTAAAGATGTGCACCACCACTGCCAGGCTATAAGAAATATTTTATGTATGAGTGTTTTGCCTAAATAAATCTCTTTAAAAAAAAAAAGATGGAGCCAGGCGTGGTGGCGCACGCCTTTAATCCCAGCACTCAGGAGGCAGAGGCAGGCAGATTTATGAGTTCAAGGCCAGCCTGGTCTAAAAAGTAAGTTCCAGGACAGCCAGGGCTATGCAGAGAAACCCTGTCTCGAAAAAAACCAAAAAAAAAAAAAAAAACCTATCACCACAATTAGCTCTATCTATGAACTTCAAAAAATAAAAATAAAAAGTAATACATTTGGCACTATAACCATTACGTCTTATACATTCTATTGTAGTGAATTTGATTCATTGAACCTATATATCCTTTTACTCATGTCTCAACAGAACCTACCTTAAAATACAGTATAATCTCTGAAAAACTGATGAAAAGTCAAGAGTATAGTACAAGGCTACAACTACAGGATTCAAGAGACTCCTGTAGGAGGATTATAAGCACAAACTAAGCTAGTAAAAGAAAAATATAGATTAGGAAAAGCTACACATTGGCACACGCATATAAGTATAGACAAGATTAGCTGTTTAGCATGTTTGACATGACAATGATTTCATAGCAAAGCCCTTGGGGACTTAAAATGCATTTATATAGAGAAATCCTTCCCTATTTAGACAACTTTTACAAGTAGAACTGAGGTAGGTACTAATTGAAAGAAACCAACAAGAAATGACAACATTGAGAGGGAGACTGTGAACTTACTATTACAGTCTAGTAAGTCAAAGACAATCCATGAAATTTTTGGAAAGACAGGTAAAAAGCAGTAACTGGAACGTGAAGCACTTACTTAACTTGAAATGCTATTCACTGATATTTGTTCAAAATCTAGTTCCAAAGTCATTTTGTGTGTGTGTGTGTGTGTGTGTGTGTGTGTTTTTGTGTGTGTAAAGTTCATTTGGTAAATATGTTATGGTTCTGCAGGTCATGTAGTCTCTATCCTACCTATTCAGTCTGCCTTTACAGTATGAAAGTAGCTATAAACAAACTTATTTGCATACAAGTTTCTAGTTGCAGTAATGCTCTGAAAATTACGGAATCAGCTGGGCATGGTGGAGTGCGCCTTTAATCCCAGCACTCAGGAGGCAGAGGCAGGCGGATTTCTGAGTTTGAGGCCAGCCTGGTCTACAAAGTGAGTTTCAGGACAGCCAGGGCTATACAGAGAAACCCTGTCTCAAAAAATCAAAAAAAAAAAAAAAAAATTATGGAATCAACTACAATAAAGCTCAGATATAATACATACATTTCCAAAAACAAAAGAAAAACTTTCCTTCACATCACTTGCCTTTTTAAAAGCTGATTATCTCTTGGGGAAAAAAAACAAGTTATGGAAAGGGAAGTTTGACAAAGCATTATTACTATACTTCAATAACAATAAAAAAGCTGGGCAGTGGTGGCACATGCGTTTAATCCCAGAACTTGGGAGGTAGAGGCAGGTGGATTTCTGAGTTTGAGGCTAGCCTGGTCTACAGAGTCAGTTCCAGGACAGTCAGGATTATACAGAGAAACCCTGTCTCAAACACCAAAAAATAAAAATAAATTAAAAATAAATAAATAAATAAAATTAACCATAAACTCCTGTTTCTACTATCTTCAGTGAAAATCAGAAACAAAACAAAACAAAACAGAATACTTAAGTCACCCCATCGTTCCAGCAAATCTATTAGTTTTTAAGAGCATGGCAACAGCTTTTGAATCTATACAAATTAAGAAACTAATAAAATGAAATTCTGAGAGTTTTCATTCTAGACTGAGTATAGATTATAACAAAATCTCTCAATTATAAAAAGAAAGGGTTGGATACACTATAAATTCAAAATCGTAAAACTCATCTGACAGCTGAGAATACCAAAAACAAAAACACAAACAAAAACAAAAAATCCAACACCTAAGCAAATTCAAATCCAGGCTTTGCTTTCTAAGTAAACAGTAAAGAGTATAATTCAACTCTTAAACCCAAGACGAGCAAAGGGGCAAACAATCAATCCTTAGACTGACATGACAGATTTAAATTCAGGAGTTTCAGGAGCAAAGCTGCCCAACACAAGCTAAAGTCTTCGCGATGGAGCAGTTAGTCTATGGCCAAAACACACTGAATTCATTCCATCTTGTCTGACCCTGGAAAATAAGCATGGTCAGGCCTGGCTAGTACTTGGATGGGAACATAAATCACTGTGTACTAATCAAAGAGTAGAAGAGGAAGACAAAGTACGTCTACTAGACTGAAAAGCCAAAAACAGAGGTATAACATAAAGCAAATATATAGAAAGAGAAACTAGCTCAACTTAAATAGCATGTTTTGTTACAAAGTGGAAACTGAATAAACACAACATAAAATAATACCTAAACTAGCTGTAGCATACCCATAAGTAAATTCCAGGTCAGAAAAAAAACCACATTACTTTAAAACTCTTTTAGTTAACATGCCTTTTTCCAAGAATCAGCAGTTAGAAACGTATTGCTCACCAGGCGTGGTGGCACACACCTTTAATCCCAGCACTCGGAAGACAGAGGCAGGTGGATTTCTGAGTTTGAGG
>NC_034599.1:54664780-54669083 GCF_900095145.1 Mus pahari | reverse complement strand
AAGAAGAAGAAGAAGAAGAAGAAAGAAGAAGAGAAAGGCTGAGAGATGGCTCAGCAGAGTAAAAGAGTAAAGAGCCCTGGAAACTTCTGAAGGAGCTGAGTTTGATTCCCAGCACCCACATGGAGGTTCAGACCTGTCTGTACTTCCAGTTCTAGAGGATCAAAACATTCTCTTCTGGTCTCTGCAAGCACCAAGAATGAATGTGGTGTACACAAATACATGTAACCAAAACACCCATACATATAAAACAATATTTTTTAAAAAATAATAATTTAATGTACCCCAAGAAAAACTACACATTACGTTGAGAGTAACAATATTGACAGCTGCTTTTTATAAGAAATAACAGAAGCTAGAAAACAAGAGATAACACATTTCTAAAAGAAACAATCTGCCAACATAGAAATCTAAACTCAAAAAAGATATCCTTTTCTTTGGTTTGGTTTGGTTTGGTTTGGTTTGGATTTTGTTGTTGTTTTGTTTTTACTTTTCCAGACAGGGTCTCTCTGTGTAGTCTTGGCTGTCCTCAAACTCAGAGATCCACCCGTCTCTACCTACTGCATGATGGGATTAAAGATGTGTGCTTAAAAATGCCCTTTATAGGACTGGCGAGATGGCTCAGCAGGTAAGAGCAATGACTGCTTTTCCAAAGGTTCTGAGTTCAAAATCCCAGCAACCACATGGTGGCTCACAACCACCTGTAATGATATCTGATGCCCTCTTCTGGTGCATTTGAAGTCAGCTACAGTGTACTTATATATAATAATAAATAAATTTTTTTTAAAAAGAGAGAGAAAGCAATAAAAATGTCTTTTATACATTTAAAATGTTTATTTTCAGAAAGACAAAAGACAAGAGAATCAATACCAATGCACATAAAATTCATAAAATGTAAAAAGAATTTTAAATAGCAGAAAGAAAATTATGTCAAACAGAATTCTAAATCTACAGGAAGGAATATACTAGAAATACTAAAAACCTGATAGCTATATCTACTCTCATCATTTCTATTCAATATTGTAATAGAGGTGACAGACAGTGTCAAGATGAAAGAAAAAGAACTGAAGTCATAAAGAGGAAAAAATTAAAATCACCTTTAGTCTCAGACTATATGCTATATATATATATATAAAACCAAAGAAATACACAAAAATGTAAAATTGGCAAATGAATCCATAGAGTTCAAAGAATACATGTCTATACACAAAAAGCAAATAAATTTCTCAACAATGAAAAGGGAAATTTGAAACGCAGTATCTACAAAAGATTTTAAAAAGAGTAGCAGTAAAACTAACAAAAAAATACAGAAAAACTCCGAACTGAAAACTATAAAACTTTCTTGAAAGAAATAAATGCCAACAAATGTAGATAGATACAGAAAGATAAATATCCTTACAATGCAAATTTTACACAAATTGTAAACTCAATGCAATTCCAATCAATACCTCAGCAAAACAGGGCCTTGCTACTAACAAAAAACTAACTGTAATTGCAGTTACTTGAGAACCTGTGGTGGGAAGTTTAATGTTCATATGGACTACATAGCAAGTCTAAAGGAACCCAAACAACATAACAAGACCATCTCAAACAGCAAAATAAAAATAAATAAATAAATAAATAAATAAATAAAGGTCTGGAAGTCTAACTCAAGGACAGTGTTGACCTAGCATTATTCAAGGGCTCTAGGCTCAATCCCTAGCTAAAGGAAAAAAGACAAAGAAAAATTCAGCAAAGTTACTTTCTAGATATGGACAAACTTATTAAAAAGTTAATATAGAAAGTAACCAGGTATGATGGTATATGTTCAAAAAGTCCAGTACTTGGAAACTAGAAACAGAAGGAGTTAAAGGCCAGTCTCTGCTATATAGCAAGTTCAAGGCCAGTCTTGACTACATGAGACCCTGCCAAGAAATAAATAAATAAATAAATAAATGGCTAACAATAGCTGACATCATAGTAAGAAGCAAACAAGATTAGATACTACAGTGCAAAAGCCACAATAATAAAGGTAATAGAATAATACTTCAAAAGAAGTCATCAATGGCACAGAAAAAAAGCCCCCAAAATAGACCCACACAAATATCATTCAACCAAATTTTGATAGACAAAAGAAAAAGTGTTGAATAAAACATAAAAATGTAAACCGCTACAGTGTAACAGCAGAGGGGATCTAGGTAAGCATAAATTTAGATTAGATTATAATTCTTAAGAATACACCAAAATCACAACAGAAAACTCCAATTCAGTTCCCAGTACCCAGGTCAGGTGCCTCACAACTGCCTGTAACTACAGCTTCGGAGGATCCAATACACTCTTTTGGCTTTCCTGGTCACCTGCATACTCAGGCACATACCCATCCTTGCTGTCCTAGAACCTACTATGCAGACCATGCTGGCTTCCAACTCACAGAGATCCACCTGCCTCTGCCTCCTTAATGCTGTGATTAAAGACCTGTACCACCACACTCGTCCCAACAGACATAAAACTGTATGAAACCCAAAGAACCCAAGATAACCTATAATTCTGTAATTTTAAAAAATATAGCCGGGCGGTGGTGACACACGCCTTTAATCCCAGCACTTGGGAAGCAGAGGCAGGCAGATTTCTGAGTTCGAGGCCAGCCTGGTCTACAAAGTGAGTTCCAGGACAACCAGGGCTATACAGAGAAACCCTGTCTCGAAAAACCAAAAATTAATTAATTAATTAATTAATTAAAGGACATTGCTTTTATATAATTAGAAAATAATATTTTAAAGATACAGCTATTTCTAACTGGATCCAAATATGTGATTTAAATGACTAGAGAGATGTCTCCCTGGATAAAGTTGAACAAGCATTGACTACATATATGAGTTCAGATCTCCAGAACCAAAATAAAAGCTTGCCAGGGCAATACACATCTGAAACAACAGACAGATAAGGACTCTGGTGGTAGAAGCAGAAGATCTTATGTCAAGTTCACCCTCAACAACACAGCAAGTCTGAGGCCAGCCTGAACTATTTGGGAGGATGGGCAGAAACAATTAACTTGCTACAGATATAACTATATAGATACAGAAGAACTAATATCTAAAACATATATAGAATTCCTAGCAATAAGTGTAATAAAGACAGACCCCTTAATGGAAAAAAAATAAGTAAACAACTTGAACGTAATTTACAAAAAGAAATTCAAACAATGAGGTATAGAACTGTACCTCAGCACTCCAGAAGCTGAGGCAGGAGGATCTGGAGTTCTAAACCAATCTAGGCTTCAAAGCCAGTTTTAGATTAGCCTAAACTACATAAGACTAATCTAAAAAATAAAAACGAAAGAAACAAAGACAGACAAACAGACAAGAAGAAAAAAATAAAAGGTGGAAAAGATGTAGTTTCAGTAATTTAAATCATGAGATACTATCAGTTGGCAAAATTTTTTAAATCTACAGTATATAGTGTTGACGTGGATCCAGTCCAAGGAAAATTCTCATATACTGTATTAGTAAAAGTAAAAACTAAAACCCCTCTGTCTTCATCTAAGTTTTAATTTGTTCATCCTTTATGACCTATCTTCTCTTGTGACCAAGCAATTCTGCTCACACAAATTTTCAAAAATATCTGCAAATGTGTTATTATTAGATATAAGCATGCATACCATTCTATCATTGTCTTATAAGAACAAGAAATTAAAATCAATTCAAATGATCATCAAAACTAGAATGGCCCAGCACTTGGGAGGCAGAGGCAGGCAGATTTCTGAGTTCGAGGCCAGCCTGGTCTACAAAGTGAGTTCCAGGACAGTCAAGGCTATACAGAGAAACCCTGTCTCGAAAAACCAAAAAAAAAAAAAAACTAGAATGGCTAATTGGCATATAATCTAATGGATAGATTTACCACAATGAAATCTAATAAATGATGACTACAATAATCTGTAATTAATTTTGCAATTACTATGATGAACTCAATTTCTATCACATAAAATATAGTTATTCAGCTCATATGTTTAAAAATAAGGAGAACTACAGTATTTAAGAATATACTATACTGGCATTTAAAATCATGAAGGATTGGGTCAAGGATTTTGCTCAGCAGTAGCAAAGTATTTGACCAGAAAGCAAGCACAGGGTTTTAAGTTCATTCCTTCTCACCAAGAAAAAGAAAAAGGAAGGAAGGAGTAAAACAAGTTTATGTCTGTAAATTAGGACACAAGCGCCGAGCGTGGTGGCACACGCCTTTGATCCCAGCACTCGGGAGGCAGAGGCAGGCAGATTTCTGAGTTCGAGGCCAGCCTGGTCTACAAAGTGAGTTCCAGAACAGCCAGGGC
>NC_034599.1:54663419-54664409 GCF_900095145.1 Mus pahari | reverse complement strand
CAGTCAGTTGACTTGAACAACTGTTTTCATAGTTTCTTTAAAAAGAAAAAAAAAAAAAAAAAAAAAAAAAAGAAATGGTCTCCAGAAAACACACTGAATGAAACTTTTTTTAAATCAAGTACAAAGCAACATATACAGTATGCTAATTTGGGTGTATAAATGGAGAATTTGAAAGAAAAAAATACTACACACATCAATGAGATCCCCAAATTAGCGTATGATTTCTCCTTTTATACTTTGCAACTATTTTGCATATTTAAATAGAATTAAATGAATAAAGAGAAATTATTCCTAAAATAAAAACTAGACACTAATACATATCAAACTGGCACCAATCGCACCAAGAAAATAAATAGTACTGTGTATCCCAAACAATAAATATACCCTTACTAAAATACACTGGCAAAAGAAATTTGAACTTTAATGAGTTCTTTATTTTGAACCTACAAAGAATAAACATTATTAAAGCACTAAAGAACAATGACAGCTTAATTCCCATAAGTTAGCATACTTAATTATAGGAGTAAAAAAAAAAGGTACTTTTAAAATACAAAGTCATAACAAATACCACCTTAAACCCTGTCAAACTTGGATCTCTAATAGGGGGACACCTAACATCGTGTACCTCCATTCCAGCTTGTCCAACCTCTTAACACTGCAATGTCATGCTGTCAACTACAAAGTTCACGCTTGAAAACATTTCAGTCAAGTCACCAAAAGAAAAAGAGTTTCAAAATGTATTAAGTTTACAATTTTCGGTTGGCCAGAAGTTATTGCTATCCTCATACATGTGGTCTGCAGCCTAGATGATATATGCATATCATCAATGACATATTCCATTACCCATAAAAGACTTTGCAAAAAAAATGAACACATTAAGCAAGCCTTAAAAACATAGCCTCTCAGGCAGTGGTGGCGCACATCTTTAATCCCAGCACTAGGGAGGCAGAGGCAGGCAGATTTCTGAGTTCGAGGCCAGCCTGGTCTACA
>NC_034599.1:54632075-54663169 GCF_900095145.1 Mus pahari | reverse complement strand
TGGTGAGATGGCTCAGCAGTAAAGAGCACCGACTGCTCTTCCAAAGGTCCTGAGTTCAAATCCCAGCAACCACATGGTGGCTTACAACCATCCATAACAAAAATCTAATGTCCTCTTCTGGAGTGTCTGAGGATAGCTACAGTGTATATACATATAATAAATAAATAAATAAATAAATAAATAAATAAATAAATTTTAAAAAAAAAATAGAGACCAGAAAAGAACAAATTATACAACCACACCAAGAAACTATATAACTCTAGAAAACAAGCCATTCTCCAAAATAATCTGTTCTTTCAAGCAATTTCAGTACCTATGGAAAAAGACATTTCAGTATCTTATGAGAAAGAACTATTCTCAAGTATAGAGATAAGTAAAATGCAAAAGAAAAATATGAATACTAATTTGAGATCTTATTTTCAGGGATAACTGGAAATTTTGAAATATAGACTGAAAATTAATTTTTATACTGGAAAGTTCAGCAAGATGGCTCAGTGGGAAAAGTCACTTCCAAATGCACATCATGGAGCACAAACACAGTAAATTAACTTCTAGAGACGGTATTGGCAATGGCAAAACTACTAGTAATGTAAAGAATATTTTTTAACAAATATTTTCTGGGCCAGTAAAATGGCTCAGTAGATAAAGGTGCCTGGAACCAAGGATGGCTTCATGAGTTCCATCCCCAGGACCCACATGACAGAAGAAAATCAACTCCCACAAGCTTCCTCTCATGTCCACACGTACACATATACACGTACAAAAATAAGATTTTTTTTAATATTTTCAAGTATTTTGAAACATGTTTGTCATATACTTTCTAGAAGCTAGGTGGTGCTGGTACACACCTCTAATCCCAGCTCTTGGGGGGCAGAGGCAAGCGGTTCTAGTTGCTGACTAGGTCAGCCTGTGAGTTCCAGGATGGCTATGGTTACATAGAGAAACCTTGTCTCCAAAAAAAAAAAAAAAAAGAAAGAAAGAGAGAGAGAGAGAGAGAGAGAGGGGGAGAGAGAGAGAGAGAGAGAGAGGAGAGAGGAGAGGAGAGGAGAGAAGAGAGAGAGAGACAAGAGACACCCCCTGTCAGCAGGAGGGGAAGGAGAGAAGAGGAACAACAACAACAAGTAGTAACAGTTGTTCACAAAACTATGCACACACATAAAGAACAATCCAGTAAATCATAGCACCACAATACTATGAAAACAAACAGTGCTAACTCTGAATATAAACTGCAATATGTTCAACCTTTTAATTCTCTCTTTTCAACCTTTCAATGTAAGTAGCTTTTATAATTTAAAACAAAGGGGGAGGGGCTGAACTAAAAGAAAATAAGGTTGCAAACATTATTCAAAAAAATATGATTGAAAAAAATCACTTATGAAGATGTCTACAGTCTCTTGGTAAAGTTCCTTATATTAAAAAAGGAGAGAGAGATTATTCAGTCCACTATCAGATGATCGATAAAAGTAAGCAGATTTCAAACAAATACTTAACACACTACAAACAGCAATAGTACTAAAATCTGTCAATGATTTAAGGAATGTCTGTCATTGCCAAACTGAACACATCCTGAAATGATAACCTCACCCAAAATACATTCTAATATCCATTAACCCTACATACTGAGATAACAAGAAAAGTCCCTGGTTTTACCAGGAATCTCACTTCATAGTAGCTCTGGCTATCCTGGAACAAACTGTGTAAACCAGGCTGACTTTAAACTTCTGCCAAGTGCTAGGATTAGAGTTATGTAGCACCATACCCAGCAACACATTTCTTCAAATATTTTGAACTATAAAATATGGCAGTTGAAAGACATCTTATAAATCACCCTAGTATTTACTTCTGTTGACAAAAATAACAACAACAACAAAAAAAAAGTCACTGTAATTAGCCACTTATCCTAATATAATTCTTAAACATAACAAAGGATACTGAAGAAAGCTTTTACATACTCAACTCTAGCCAGGCTCTGTGACATTCACCTGTAATCCCAACTGCTATGTCCCAGGAAGTTTGTAAACAGCCTTGGAAAAAACTTAACAAGTTATTCAACTTATCAAGGCCACCTCCAGCCTGAGAATGGCAGCTCACACCTTTAATTCCAGCACTCATAGGAGACACAGCAGATGGATCTCTTCCAGTTCAAGGCCAGCATAGTCTACAGAATGTGTTCGAGGAAAGCCAGGACTACATAGAAACCCTGTCTCAGAAAAACAAAACAAACAAACAAACAAACAAAAAGATCCACCTCCAAAAACAGAAAAGCCTTAAAAACCTTGTGAGAAAAAAATACTATCACCCTACAGGAAATAAACATACATCCTGAAGCTCCCATGTGTTCAGTCAGTGATATGACCAGAATTTGAATCCAAATCTGTTGAAAATCCAGTTTAAGAGTCCATACACTTAGCTAGGTAGGTGGTGGTGAGCCTTTAAATCCAGTGTATCTCTGAGTTGCAATTCTAGGACAGCCAGGTGGCTACACAAAGAAACCCTGTCTCAAAAACAAAAAAACAAAACAAACAAAAAAATCATATTCTATTTAATTAGACAAAATGGATTTAAAATTAACAGAGAAAAAAACCTAACTGAAGAGAATGTTTAAAAGAATACCTAAAATGCAAAGAAATATATATATATACATATATATATATATATACATATATATATATATATATATATCTTATGATTTAAAAAAAATTAACAACTATTGCTAGTAGTGAAAAAGAAACAATTTTTTTCCAAATTGAGCTATGACACAGAACTTGTCCTTTCCTCACTCTGAGGAAAATTACACTCCAGTTGCCTCCTGGATGACCCCTCTACTCCTGGATGACAATACACACCAACATAACTCATATTAAAACCCAAATGCCAAATACAATTCTGAAAGTACTTTGTATGTTTACTGTACCTATTCTAAGCATGTTCACCATCACAATTAATGCTACTTTCACCAAATAAACTTCAACTTATCTAATCTTTTGTACAACTCTACTCCAACAAATCCTTTCAAATGCAAGCCCTCTATACAATAGTTTTAGTATAATGTGATTTTCTCTTGTCTATTGCATAAAAATAAAGCAACTGTGTTTTTTGAATATAAGTTATATATGGTTCCTGTACAAAATCAAACTCCTACCTACCGTGCCTATTTAAAGATACACTCAAAAGCTGGGTGTGGTAGAATACACCTATAATCCCAGTACTCAGAAGCCAGAAGCAAGTGGACCTTTTCTCAAAAAAAAAAACAAGCAAACAAAAATTTAATTCCAGTGTTTGGAAGGCAAAGTCAGACAGATCTCTGAGTTCAAGGCCAGCCTGGTCTACAAACCCAGTTTCAGGAAAGGCAGAGCTACAAAGAAACCCAGCTCAACCAAACAAATAAAAAAAACTAAAACAGAGAGAAAACCTATATGTTAAAGAGTTATTACATTTAAAATTAAATTCTCTATGAAATAGATTAGGATTAGAAGGCATAAGGTAGCTTGGGGAATTCTAGCAATATTCTGTTTTGAGGTACCAAGTACTGTTACATAAATAGTTACACTTGATGAAAACTCACTGAGCTGTACATTTATTATCTATAAACTTTTTGTACACAGATAGATGGTAGTCAATTTATAACAGTTGAACTTTCTCATGGTACAAAAGCAGTACTGTGTCGCTAACCTATGGTATTACCAGGTTTAGTTGTGTCAAAAGAAAAAAATTTTTTTTGATTTTTCGAGACAGGGTTTCTCTGTATAGCCCTGGCTGTCCTTGAACTCACTTTGTAGACCAGGCTGGCCTCAAACTCAGAAATCTGCCTGCCTCTGCCTCCCGAGTGCTGGGATTAAAGGCATGCACCACCACGCCCGGTGTCAAAAATATTTTTAACTTACAATGCTTTATTAGAATGTTAAAATGTCATGGGAAATTTAAAGTATGCAAGTAAATGCAGCCCTAGCACTAGAGAGACTAAAACAAGGATTGCTATGATTTTGAGGATAGCTTGCACTACTTATTAACCCTGCCTCAAAATGAATACATAATACATACATACATACATACATACATACATACAAGAAAATAGGTTAGTAAGATGGGCTCATTTGCTGCCAAGCCTGATGACCTGAGTTCCAACCCCAGAAACCTACATAGTGGAAGAAAAGAACTGACTCCTTTAAGTAGTCCCCTGACCTCCACAAGGTCCCCGTGTGCCCACAGGCATACATACACACAATAAATAAATAAAACCTACAATCTAAACACCGGTGTTATTATCTAGCATTTATACTATCCCCGTTACCAAAAACAGTAAAACCTAGAAAAGAAAATAGACAAGTAATTCCACGGAGGGCTGTCACAGACGAAAGCACATACACTTTAATCCAGAAGGAGTTAAAAGAAAGCTTCCTGGGAAAAGATATACCTGTACTCAATCCTGGAGGTCAGATAGGAACTAGCCAAGCAAGGAAAAAGTTGAAAGGAAACAGAGCATGAAGACAAGGAAACTAAATTCAGTAAAAATGCATTAAAGAATTCAAGGGAGATAGCAAAGGAAGAAAGCTCAGAAGGCTGAGGTAGGACAGGTCCATATTCAAGGATAGCCTAGGGTACATCTCAAAAGCAAAGAATCCCAGCACGCAGGAGGCAAAGGTAGACGGATCTCTGTGACTTCAAGGCCACCCTGGTATACACAGAAAATTATAGGACAGTCAGAACTTCATAGAAATACCCTACCTCAAACAAACAAAGCTAGAGAGAATGTGGAGTTATGAAACCTCACGCAACAAATCAAACTCCATCCTGAGTAACAAGGATCTTTCAACTGGAGGGACAATTAAATGTACATTGGTTTATCCAAGACAATGATTTTGCCTTAAATGATTACAATTCCATTTTATAGGAACTAACCTGCATACTGCTCTATACTTTAAACCATGACTCTACCCTATGCACACATGTACAAATATTACATAGCCAATACTGAATGGCCAGGAATAATCATTCCATCTTATTATCAGACATTGGAAAGAGTAGGAGAGGAATTCAAATGAAAAAATCTTAGACTGCAAAAGACTGCAAGATTTGAAGAATAAAAGATAGCAAGACAGAAAACAAGGTGTTGGTATAGTAATGACATGGTAGTTACAAAAGGCAGAAATGGGGAATAAATGGAAGCTATAAAACAGAAGACAAAAAGATTATGCAAAAACTAATGCAACAACTAAACTAAAGTAAAATCTAGGCCTTGAGTGTGGCTCAGTAACAGTGATTAGCATGCACAAATTCTAGGTCCTATTCACAGCACTGCCATAAATTAAAGTGAAAATTCTTCTCCTGTTTCCAACTTAATAGGTCCTTTTATGTCAACTTGTTTCATTTTTCCTGGGTTCCCTCTTGCATTTGCATGTTTGTTTTCCAAAAGCACTCCTTAACTACTTAAGATAACCTGAGTCTCCTCCTTGCAACTGAAAGAGCCTAAGAATATTTCAGAACACTTATTTTGGCAGTAGTGAAAAGAATATACAAGAAAGTATGATGAAACCAACAGCAGAAGGCAGAAAACAAGACCACTTGGAAAGCATCACTGAAGTCTAAAAAGCATTAGAGTTCATTTAAAATAAAGAGAACACAGGAGAAAAGGAACAAGAAAGATGTAAAATATTTATTATGATAAAGAAGTATAAGACATAATGACAAACTGATTACTGGTAGTATAACAGAGTGGAGTAAAAGATGATTTTCATGGGTTCCTGAAAACTTCCTGAGAACAGAAGGGTGCCATTGCCCTTCGTCAAGATAAGAAATCCAAATGAACTGAGTTGCAGTTTCTGCCTGCTCTGTTCCTAGTTTTGTGGGGAAGAGAGACAGAGAAGGTTCTGTATTTTTGGATTGGAGTACTTACGAAATATGACACCATGTGGTCTATTACCAAGTGGTTTACAGAAGTGTAAAGCAAAGACAAGAGTTCTAAACAGCCTCTGTAGACACAAAAATCAATATATAAAAATAATGTACTTTCGTTGGTCAGAGGATGTGTTTTGTTGTTGTTTTGAGATTTGTTTGTTTTTTTTTTTTGAGACAGTCTTTCTACATAGACAGGTTGGCCTTGAATTATCCTCCTATAACATATGTGACTCAAGTTGATGTATTTTTAAAATATCTGAAAAGTCTGACTGTTTTCTTTAAACTGCTATATACCTAAGAAATTCAATCATTTAAATTATAAAAATATTAAAATTCTTGGTCAACCTTATTCTCAAACTTTCTGCACTTCTTTGAAAATATTATAGATTGAACAAGCATCTACATAATTGCAAATGATTTAAAAAGATTACTTATATTACTAATTTCTACTATAGCTTTATTTCTTTTAAAACATGTATATTTAGGGCTGGAGAGATGGCTCAGTGGTTAAGAGCACCAACTGCTCTTCTGAAGATCCCGAGTTCAAACCCCAGCAACCACATGGTGGCTCACAACCATCCGTAACGACATCTGACTCCCTCTTCTGGAGTGTCTGAAGACAGCTATAGTATACTTTCATATAATAAATAAATCTTTTTAAAAAATGTATACATGATACACATTTGCAGTTCCAGAAAGAAGATCAACTGAGCCCAGGAGTTCAAGACACACCAATAGCCATGTACAATGCATCAAGATCATCATCAAATTTAAAAAGTAAAACAAAAACAATGAATTTATACCATCTCCTCAAAATCTATACACCACTAAATTAACTAAAGAAAAAAATTGTTTAAAAGTCATTAGCCCTCTGTGGTAGCACCTATAATATAACAATATGCTCAAGAATTTGAGACCAGACAAAGCTAAATTGAGAATTCTAGGACAACTAGGCTAAATGAGAAAACACTATCTCAAAAAATAATAATCAGACTCAAGACATAGCTCAATTGATAAAGTGTCTGCCTAGCACACACAAAGTCATGGGTTCAATTTCTAGCACTCCATTAAAGAAACATGGTAGCACATTCATGCAATCCCAGCATTCCAGAGGTAAAGTTGAAGAGTTCAAGGCCAGCCCAGGCTACATAGTGAGTTTTGAGGTCAGCCTGAGGGGCATGAGATCCTGTTACAAAAAGTAATGCTAGTGGGGCTGGAGAGAATGTTGAGAGGTTAAGATCTCAACCTGCTCTTGTAGAGGACCCTACTAAGGTTCCCAGAACCTAGTCCAGTTGCTCCAACTGCCTCTAACTCCAGCTCAGGGAATTTGGACATGCTCTTCTGGCCTCCGCAAACAATGCACTCAAATACACACCGGCACACACAGATACTCTAACAAACGAAAATAAATCTTTACAACAGCAATACTAGTGGTAAACACAACACATTAGATTGTGTTTTTTCACTACTAATAATTTTTGAAAAGAACTTAATCTAAGCATTTATATGCTTTAAATATTGAGTTTCTGCCTGAAATCTTTCCTTCTAACTATACATCTTTGCCTCTAAAATTTACTACTGGCACAGAACCTAAGGTTAAGAATTTCTGACACAAATTCACTACGTAACAGCCATTTAACATGTCACAACTAAAAATTAAAATCTTCATCATATGGATCCTCACATAAGGGAAAAGACTGGAATGGTATCTCCAATTTTGTCCTCTCTGTATGCTTTTCCATCAAATCACCAAGACTTGTCTTCTACCAATATCCAATTGGTATTGGATTCAAATTCAGAACTATGGTATCACCCTTCTAATATATTTCTAGCTTTAACTTTATTCTACTTTTAATCTGCTCTAAAGAGACTTTTAAAAATGCACATCTGAACATTTTGGTCCCTCACTTCAAATCCTTTAATAATTTATCTGATAAATATAATTATCATCGAAATTAGTCTTGAGTTGTAGCTCAAGAGACTCCAGGAGAAGTTTACTTTAGATACACTTCTTTGTATAGGTACAATGCAAAAATAATTTTCAGAATTTTTCAAACCATGAAAATCATTTAAACATATAATACCTGATACATTTAGAATAAAAGCTTGCAGTAATTTTTAGAAACAGGACTAAAAATAAATCCAAGTTCATCAAAATGGAATACTACCCAACCAGTAAATGAGGCTCTTCCGTGAATACTATTGCCGAATGATCTCTAGGACTTAGCAGTAGTACGTGAAAATGGAATCATTTGTGTACAGTTTGCGTGTCTTTAAAATGTAAGCAGATATAAGCTTATAAATGCTAGAAATATCACATCATACCAATTACAGCTGAAAAATAGAAAATGAACAGTCGGAGACTGCAGAAAGAGAAACTTTTTACTACACTATTCTGATGGTTTTGACTTCTAAACTGTGTCTCATTAATACCAATAATGTAAATTGGGTTTTCTCCCTGTATTACACGCAGACACAAAAAATGAAAGAAAAAAAACTTAAGTACTAACTACAAAAGTATCCCCCACCCCTACATAAACATTAAAATTATACACTTAACACTTAACATTACGCCTCCCTCTTGACATCTCAGGAGTATAATTTCAACAAACATTTTATTCAATATTCTACTACTACTAAGAAAGCTGTTAATAATAACTTCAATTCTGAATGGCATTTATACTTGGTCTTTGGAGAAGACAGCAGTACTGGGTGGTAAAAAATACTAAAAACATTAGTCTTCAGGGATTAAGAGCAGCTATAAATCCTGTCTTTCTAACAAGTTCAAAAACAGTAAATCCAAAACTCCTCTTGTTAAAAACCTATGTATCTGTACGAATCTACAGTGTTGAGACAAGTATATGAAGAGTTACTTATCTTCATTGGTGTAATGCAACTTAATCCTTACAGAAGCCCAGAAGTGTCAAAATATAGACTGGTTCTTTCCTTCTACTGAAGAGACAAGATGAGGAGCAAGCAGCTTGCCCTTGTAACAGCACACATACCCTCCCTGTCCGGGCTTCCACACTCTTTGCTCTCTTTCCCTTTCAGCAACCAGCCCTGAGGGTCTCAGTCTGACTCCTTAAAATCCAATGGAGTGAATACACTGGACTATGTAAATAACCCCTTCGAGTTTTCCTGGAAACTTCTTTTCAACCAAAGATCCCGGTAGAAAACAGGTAAAGGTTTGCTTAAGAGGTCTTCTAGAGAAACTACACCAGGGCAGTGGGAGTGCGATCCAGAACTGTGATGGTGATTTGAAGGGCTGACCGGAGACCTACTAGGGAAGAGCATCATGACATTGGGGCTATCTAAAAGCTCGTATGGGTAGGGGGGAAACCTAGCACACCTGACTGGAAGTAAGCTGCGAGAGGGTCCCTATGAAAGCTCGGGTAGCGATGACTCGTAGGATACCCAAAGATCTGGGACGTAGCAGTGGATTAGGAAGCAGTAGTGGCCTTGGTTCCCGGACTAGGATCCGCTCCGACATAACGGTGTCGAGAGGTTCCCAGCAGAGTCCAAAAGGGGTTCTAGCAGGAGGTGTAAGGGGGCCAGTGACAGAATCGCCGCACGGAATGGTGTCTGGTCAATGAAAGGTAAGAGAGAGTCGAGTCTGGGGGTGGAATCCCGGTCGTACTCCGGCGGCGTTCGCTAGGCTTTAGGGGCAGAGCTGCTGGCGGGGCGTCTCCGCCGGGGCGGGGCGGGACAGCCCTCCGGGAGCCAAAGAGCCGAGCGGGAGACGTGGGCCGGGCCAGGCCAGGCGGCAGGGCCGCTGGGTGCTGGGGCGGGTCTTACCTCTGGCTGCGCCGCGGTGGCCACCACAGCCCCTTCCTCTTGGGCGGTAGCCGCTTCCCCAGCTCGGTTTCCAGGGTCAGAAGGAGAAAGCAGAGGCCGAGGCCGCCGGGGGGTAGGAGGGTTCCGCGAGGGTGGGCCCAGCCGCCTCAGGGTCCGAGAGAGCGGCGGCCGCGCATCCCCCGCCCTGTCAGAGAGGCTCCGCCCGGCCTGGGCAGGCACATCCCCCGCCTCACCCCGCCCAGAGAGCACGCGTTGGAAGCTAAACCGCGATCTCTGCTTTTGCCCGGGGGACCGGTATCTCCGCCGCAGTCCCTCCGCGTCCTGCCAGGACTTTCCGACAGCCACCGCCAACTGCCTCCGCGTCCCCAGTCCGCTCGGGCCTGCGCGCCCCCGACCCCGCTCACGCGGCCCCGCCCCACGCGTCTCTCCAGTGGCAGCCGGGCAGGCGCGCGCGCACTTACCTCCCACGCCCCCTGCTGCCAAGCCCCGGACGGCCCCGCCCGGCCCCGCCTCCGCACGTGACGCCGCTGGAGCGGGCTGCCTGCGCTTGCGCGGACACGCCCATTTTTCGCCACCCTCCGAAGGGCCCCGCCTTCCCACTCCTTCTTCACTTTACGGCAGAGCTGAGAACTCCCGGGTTAGATTCTGGATTGCTAGATTAAAAACGTCGTAAGGTTGGAAAGGCAAACTCTGGGATTACGACCTTAGGTCTCACTTTCCGGCCAGTACAGAGCTCCCTGAAGGCTGGTTGGGTTGGTGAGGCCTGAGGAATAGGTAAGACGCCTCCTCCCTACTGGGGTTTGTCTCAATTTTTTGGAAGCAGTGGATCGCTTTGCGCTCCACGCATACTCTAGCGTGTCCGAGCCCCTTCCTCATTCTGCGGCTGCATTCTCAGCGCCGCCCCTTTTCCACACAGGCACGCCCCTCCCCCCACTTGTTCCCGCCCCCGTGGCCAAGTATTTCTTTCCATTCATTCCACAGACTTTTTTTCACTGAATTGTTTCCATGCTGTAAAACCCAGAATATTAGAAGAAAATGAAAAAACAATATCCGCTTTTTCGAAGTGCTGTGATGTAGGAAACAAAGAATCCGCAATGGTACCACAGTAAAATAACACGGGATGAGCTGAACACAAACCGGGGGGTCCTTGATCGCAGAAGAGGACTTTCCCAAATGACTTGCAGGCCTGTGGAGAACTCGTGTTAATACCCTGGTGGGCCGTAACTGGCCAGAAAGAAAATGGGAGAAGTAGAGAAGGGCTAGTACAAAGGCACGTGCCCGCGACCTAAGAATAAAAAGCAAGAGGATTGACATACACCTCGTAAAAACCGCGCAGGGAGACTTCCGTTTGAAACAACCAGACTATGTGGCGAGTGAGTTTAAGGCCAACCTGGAGTACATAACAAAATCTTGATCACAAGGGGTGGGAGGAAACTTAACTATAGCAAGTGAAAGAAATGAAGAAACAGATGCAGGTGCAAAGGCTGTTTTTGAAGATGGCCGATTGCCTGGGATGGCTGGCCTGTTAGCTCCTGAAAGAATAAGGCAGCTAGATCGCCAAGTGGGAAGCCAGTCTGAGCCAATTAAAATAATAATAATAATAAATAAAAATAAAAGCAGATGTTGTATTACACGCCTTTAATTTCTACATTTGGGAGCAGAGACAAGCCAGCCTGGTCTACATAGAGAGTTTCAGGCTAGCAGGGGATACATAGTGAAACCCTGCCTCAAAGAATAAAGAGTAGGGCTGGTGAGATGGCTCAGCGGGTAAGAGCACCCTACTGCTCTTCCAAAGGTCCTGAGTTCAAATCCCATCAACCACATGGTGGCTCACAACCATCCGTAACAAGATCTGACTTCCTATTCTGGAGTGTCTGAAGACAGCTACAGTGTAATAAATAAATAAATAAATCTTAAAAGAAAAAAGAAAGAATATAGAGTAGTTTAGCTCAGGGAGTAGAACAAGCAGTAGATTCTGGGCTCTGGGTCAGTCCTGACTTGGAGAGGTGGGGGCCTGAGGGGTGAGGGAAGGGTGAGCCATGGAACCTGAAAGTGAGTGACTGAAGGGTGAGGAGGGATAGAGAAGAGCAGCAGAACATGAGCCTGTCTGTCCATTAGAATCACCTGGGCACGAGCCTGTCTGTCCATTAGAATCACCTGGGATGCTTTTTTTTTTTTTTTTTAAGGAAAACTAATATTGACCCCTCCAACAAACTATAGCTCACTAGATGACTAATGTTAAAGGTAGAGTCCATCAAGCTACACAGGAGTCGTGAGTGGTGTGAACAGACAAGAAGCTGAGGGAGTTGATTTCGAAACCTTAAAAGCAGGAATCCTTTGACAACAAAGAATTGAAGATAAGATGAGAGGCTTGAGCAGAATATTGAAAGAATTAAATAACTGCTCTGGGAACTGAGAGAAGGGAAGCCACTTCTGCCTTTCCAGTCAAGACAGCTCCATGTGTGTGGGAGAGGGAGAGGAGAGCATGTAGGCAGGAAGTTCACAGCTAGTGCTAGGCAGTGTTCCTCCACTGATCTCTAGCCCCAGCTTCTTTCAGTTTTTGCTCTTGCTTTGAGTTTTTGCAACAGGGACTCACTGAATTGCCTGGTCGCTAAGGCAGGCCGTAAGCTTTCGGATCCTCTTTACATCGGCTACCACTTCTGCTTCCCATCTCCAATACTAATCAGATCACCTCAGTTATGGACCCTTCCTCTTCCTGATAACCCAGTTGTATAAGCTATATGTCCAGGCTCAAAGCTAAAAAATCATCTACATTTTTATCCCCTCCCCCAAAACAGGAGATGAGCCAATTATGGGATTCTAGGCCCAACATCCACTCGCACAAGACATTCCTGTACACTCAGCCTTGACAATTCAAAGTGTCTTGCTCATTTATTAATTTAAGAGCAAGATATAAAGATGTTTAAAACGCAGCCTTCTTACAGTCCCACAGTATTGGGAGATACGGGCTTTTAAACAAAGAAAAATTCACTTGACAGAAAAAGTTATATAAGGTAAAAGCCCAAGAAAGCATAGCTGCTGTATGTTAACTAGGGTTAATCAAAAGAAACCTGTCTTTCTGCCTCCAGATGAGAGTGTTGTCTGATAAGGCTAGAGCATAGTATGAAGGAAGAGTAGGGGTGAGAGAAAGATGAAGATGATAAAATGTGAATATATTATGAAGAGCCTTGAAATCCATGTTACAGGACTTAAAGTAAGCAATTTATAAATATAAATGACAAAAAGCTGTTAACCTCTTACAGTCTAGATGCCTTTGGGAATCAACCTGCTCTCAGAAACTTCACTTAAATGTATACAATAAAATGCATAGAAGTAGACCGTAAAATACGTAGTGTAGTTACAGATGTACTTCTTTGCACATTAAGTAGCATGTAGCAACTGGCCTAATTATATAATGTCAAAAGAGTAATGAATATAAATTACATTGAGATAACCTGCAACAACTGTAATATGATGTGAAAATATCAGATTTTTAGTGACAAAGACTGTTAATACTACAGTGATTGCCTACAATTATTGAAAATGCTAAATTTGAGCCAGGATGAACTGTAAATAAAGGTACATCCCCCCCCCCAGTCCAAGCTCTTAAAACCCTTGAATTTTAATCATGTCCATCTGTATGGATCCCTAGTTTCAAAATTCTCCAGTGTAATAGTTTTAAGCAAAAATATGGTATAGTAGATCTGAATTTGGAAAAGATGATAGGTTGGGATGAGGATAGAGAAGTGGTTACTTTTCTGTCCCCTAATAGCCAAAAACCTTCATTGGCAATAACCTTTTGAGGGCATGCATATGTACGTATGTATGTATGTATGTAATTGCAATTCTAGAAAATAATTCAGGAAGGTAAATTGGAGCTATTGTTAGAAAATATGGCTGAGCGTAGTGGTGCACGCCTTTAATCCCAGCACTGGAGAGGCAGGCAGATTTCTGAGTTTGAGGCCAGCCTGGTCTACAAAGTGAGTTCCAGGACAGCCAGGGCTATACAGAGAAACCCTGTCTCAGAAAAAAAAAAAATTAAAAAGAAAGAAAAAAAGAAAGAAAATATGTATAGCAAGCTGTAACTTCTGCTTCATCTGGAAGATAATGAGTTGTTAAAGTTTTAGAAGAAAATGCTTACAGTTCTATTTGAAAAAGTGCAGAATAATGCCTTAGTTGTCAAAAGAGAAGAGTTGGTATGATGGCAAAGGCTTTTAATCCTAGTACTTAAAAAGCAAAGGGAGGCATATCTCTGCATTCAAGGCCAGTCTGACCTACAAAGCAAGTTCAGGACAACCAGAGATACATATCAAGACCGTGGGGGGGGGGGGTGAGGTAGAAATCAAATGACTAGCTAATAAACTGATTTTGAAAAAGTGAATTGTCCCTTGAGGCTCAATAGGGTATTGAATATATGTACTCCTAGCACTTGAGAGGGTAAAGCTGGAGGATCCCAGAGAGCTTGAGGCTGGCGTGAGACTCTATCTCAAAAAAACAACAACAACAACAACAAATACCTAGATTGGCCAGGCGTGGTGGCGCACGCCTTTAATCCCAGCACTTGGGGAGGCAGAGGCAGGAGAATTTCTGGTTCCAGGCCAGCCTGGTCTACAGAGTGAGTTCCAGGACAGCTAGGACTACACAGAGAAATCCTGTCTTGAAAAAAACAAAAAAAAAAAAAAAAAAAAACTAGGTTGGAAAAAGCACATTCATCCCCAGTATGTATCAACTGGTATCTTACGTGACCAAGAGATAGGCCCAGCCTTTAGTATTACTAGTTCTTTAGTATTTTTAGTACTTGTGTAAAGCAAAAAACCTAACCACGTGCACAAAGATATTAATAGCAGTTTCTTGATCGGATTGCATCTATACTTGTGGTATAAATGTTGGACTTGAAGTCAGGATACCAGTTTCTGATCTATAGCCTCCCACCCTACACAAATCAGACCTCATCTGATTTCAGAAGCAAAGCAGGGTCAAACCTGGTTGTTACTAAGATGGGAGAACATTCTTGCCAATCCTTTCAACCCCTAAAATGAGTAAAACTCATTAACAAAAAGATCCTCCAGGCCCAATAACCATCTCCTTTAGACACCAGTGAGTGTACCAACCTACTGCTCAAATCCGAGTTGGTACCCAAATTATGTGCTTACCAAGTATAGTTAAAACATAAATACGGAGTTTCAGAACGACTAATCAGAGTAAAGTTCCTTAACTTCCAGAGCCAGGTTCTCTGAGAAGCCATCTTCTTTAGCGTAACTTGCTTGTGCTGACTTTCTGTTCACCACAGACTAAAAACTCAAGCTCTGTAAAGTGTAAGGTTCCTCTATTCGTCCCCTTTGTGAGGTGGGGGATGGGAACAAGATTATCTGACATTGGAAATAACACTAAAAGCTAGTGAAGCTTTTAAGAATGTCATTACTTATAGAAAAATCTCTGTAAGGTCCTTTCTCTAACTTCCAATTAAATGGCTACCTCTTCCATAATTATCTGTTATAAAGGTACTATATCATACTTTGGACACTGAGAAACCCTCAGTTGTCTCAATTATAGCTATTATCTTGAGAATCTGTATTATAGGTTCAAAGATCTTAGTCCTACCTTCTCTGGTGGCCAGTGAGTAAAGCTCTCACAGAGTGGTCTGATAAACTTGGTTCCTACAAAACAGAGGCTTGGGAATTTCTACCCTTAGCTTCTTTTCTCACAGATGTTTTTGTAACATCTTTTAAGTTTACATTAACAACTAAACTAAATAACTCAAAATAGCTAGCGCTACTTAATATATGATTCAACCTTGGTCCAATTCTATGTAAGTGGCTGGTTGGTGGAGATTGTCTGGTTTGTTGTTGTTGTTACAAAAGCTCATGCTTAGAATTAAATTTAGTATCCCATGCATACTTTGCAAGTGCTTGACCACTTCCCTGTGTCCCAGCCTTTGTTTTGTTTTATTTTGTTTTGTTTTGTCTTGAAACAGTTTGCTAAATTGCCTACCTACACTGACCTCAGATTTGGGATTACAGACATGGGTACTGCTCAGCTACAAATATTGTCATATTTCCATTGATGTACCTTTCTCTAGGAGAAATTCTTCAGTGTAGAAAGGAGGTATACACTTTGAAAATTTAATAGCTACTGCTTAAAGTTCCTTTCCAAAAGAATTCTAATTCCTACAGCAATACAGTTTCCTTACACATTTTTCCTTATATTAGAGATTATTGTTAGTATGCATGTTTCTCCCTTTAGGGTAAATTATCACCCCAACTCGAAAAAATTACATGTATTTTTTTTGTTTTATGTGTACAGGCATTTTGCCTGCATATCTGTGTACTGTGTGCATGCATTGCCCTCAGAGGCAAGCAGAGAGTGTCAGATCCCCTGGAACTGGAGTTCCAGATGTTTATAAGCTGCCTTGTCAGTACTAGGTATCAAACTTAGGACCTCTAGAAGAGCAGTTAGTCCTCTTAACTGCTGAGCCATCCCTCCTGGCCTGTGTTTTAACCCCATCCTCTTTAGTTATGAAAATAGAAAGCCTACTAGCATTTTCTTCATTTTATTTTGTTCTCTATTGTATCTTTATAACTTAGATCTGTTTTGTTAATTTTTGTCTTTTCATTTTTCCTTTTTAAGAACTATGTTCTTATAAACATTATGGATACATAGTTTATATAGCAAATATTATCTGTCCTTATTACTTGACATTAAAGATTTGTTTATGCTGTGTTTTTATGTCTGTCTTACCTTTTTACAGGTATTCCTGTTCATTCTGCTTTATAGTATTGGGTTTACGTATTTGTTTTACTTACATGGAAGGCCTCTTCTGCAAGAATAAAAATTATTTAGTGTTGTGTTGGTTTGAATGAGAATGGCACCCAGAGACTCAGTATTTGAATACCTGGTCCCCTGTTGGGGAAACTGTTTGAGAAGGGTAAGGAAATGTGGCCTTGTTGGAGGATGTATGTCACTGGGGGTGGACTTTGAGGTTTAAAGAGCCCATGTCATTCTCAGTTAGCTCTCTCTTCTTGTGGTTGTATTTCAAATAGCCCTCAGCACCATGCTTCCCTCCCTGTTGCCATGCTTCCTGACATGACACTGGTAGAGCATGACAGCATGACATGGAGGTCATGGTTAACCCTCTTTTTTTTTTTCTTTTTTTTCTTTTTATGGTTAACCCTCTTAAACTACTCCCTAAATACATTCTTCCATAAGTTCATTAGTTGTGCCATCTCATCACAGCAGTAAGAAGGTGACTAAGATAAATAATACTTTTAGAACTTAATATTTTAACTTTAGGTTTTTGCCAGTTGAAGCTTTACTTAAGTTTTTGGGGGGCTAATGAAGTAAGTCATCATGAACCTAGACTAGAGGTGAACTCATGATCCTCCTGCCTGTGCTTCCTCACTGCTAGAATTATAAGCATGTGTTACCACACCCAGCAGCTGCAGGACTAATCTTTAGTCATTTGAAGTTCAGTTTTATCTTCTTTGTCACCCTTACAGACCCATTTACATTCTCAAGCTGATTAAGAATGGCATCTTGGAGGCTGGAGAGATGGCTCAGTGGGTAAGAGCACTGACTGTTCTTCCAAAGGTCCTGAGTTCAAATCCCAGCAACTACATGGTGGCTCACCAGTAATGAGATCTGACACCCTCTTCTGGTGTGTCTGGTGGCAGCTACAGTGTACTTATGTATAATAATAAACAAATCTTAAAAAAAAAAAAAAAAAAAAAAAGAATGGCATCTTGGGCTGGAGAGTTGGTTCATTAAAGCACCTGCCACAGAAACACAAATACTTGAGTTCAAATCCTTAACACCAATGTACAACAGCAGGCATGGTGGCTCACATTATAATCTACCTCTTGGTAAAAAATTAAGAGGCTCTCTAGTTCTTGCTAGCCAGCCAATCTAACCAAGTCAGGGAAAACTAGGTTCAATAAGAGATCCACTCTCAAAAATAGGTGGTAAGCCACTGAGGAAAACACCCAACGTTGACCTCTGCCCTCTACCTACACACACACAAATGTGCACACACATACAAGGACATGAACAACACACATACAACACTCATATATATTACACACACAAAAAGGCGACTTACTGCATAATCTTACTGTCTTAAATAAAAAATTGTTCTTACATTAATTTTTCATATTCCAAGAAAGCTATAACTATATAAAATAACTACATAAAACTAAAATTGCTAAGCTATCTAAGCTTGCCTTGAACTTTCTTTGTAATCAAGGCAGGCCTTTAATTTACCTCTTGCCCCAGCCTCCAAGCACCAGGGATGGTCTGTACCATACGACCAGGCCTGAGTGGCCCATGCTATTTTGGTCATTGATAGCTATTTCTAGTTATGAAATAGCAAAGAGAAAGTGTTAGTGTTAGAATAAATTTCAAAGCATCATCTGGTCTATATCCATGGTCCAAAGCATAACAAGGGGCAAGCAAGATGGCTCAGTAGATAAAAAGCCCTTGCCTCCAATCCTCACTGAATTCAATACTCAAAAGTCTCACTTGGTGGAAAGAAGAAACCAACTCGAAAAGCTGTCTTCCTCTGACTTCGATCTGTATGCCATGACATGCATAACCTCAAACGTACACTAAATAATAATTTTAAATCTTTTTAAATAAGAATGAAGGCTCAGCATGGTGGAGCACGCCTTTAATTCCAGCACTTGAGAGACAGAGGCAGGCGGATCTCTCATTTTGAGGCCAGCAAGGGTACACAGAGAAACCCTGTTTCAAAACAAACAAGAAAATTTCCTTTGTGATAGTTTTGTATTTCTAAGAAGTTTTCAGAATAAAATTTTCAATTTTACTCCGGTAGAATATCCACTTACTAAAACTCTCCAGTTTGTGAGGCATTAAAAATATATGACTCAATAAAATTTAATCTCTGTACTTGAGTTATATAAAACTTGATGGTAATTTTTAACATTACACCTTATACAGATCTCCAATGCTTTAGGGTTCCATTAAGAGGAGATATCTAACTGGGAGAAATAGAAACAAAAGATTGAGCCTTCTTTTTTTCTTTTTGATTTTTTGAGACAGGGTTTCTCTGTGTAGCCCTGCCTGTCCTGGAACTCACTCTGTAGACTAGGATGGCCTCGAACTCAAAGATTCTCCTGTCTCTGCCTCCTGACTGTTGGGATTAAAAGCGTGCCAGCTAGGCCTGATCTTCTAATACTTATAAACATCAAATTATTTTCAAATGTTATTTTTGAACTATCTCCCTATCCTCTGGGTGCAAAACTTTTTTTAAAATATTTTTATTATTATTATTTTCTTTATTTACATTTCAAATGCTATCCTGAAAGTTTGCTATACGCCCCCCCCCCCGCCCCTGCTCCCCTACCCACCCACTCCTACTTCTTGGCCCAGGCCTTCCCTTGTGATGAGTCATATAAAGTTTGCAAGACCAAGGGGCCCCTCTTCCCAGGGATGGCCAATTAGGCCTTTTTCTGCTACATATGCAGCTAGAGACACGAGCTCAGGGGGTACTGGTTAGTTCATATTGTTGTTCCACCTATAGGGTTGCAGCCCCCTTCAGGGGTGCAAAACTTTGGATAACATAATAGATATCTATTACAACCTTATGCCTTAATCTTTATCTTACTAATATTTCTTCATTTTACACTGACATATACTATGATAAAAGTTGTACATTCATAGTCTCACTTTACAGAAGAGAAAATTGTGACTTAATGAAAGTACTTTATGCCATGCGTGATGGCGCACGCCTTTAATCCCAGCACTCGGGAGGCAGAGGCAGGAGGATTTCTGAGTTCGAGGCCAGCCTGGTCTACAGAGTGAGTTCTAGGACAGCCAGGGCTACACAGAGAAACCCTGTCTCGAAAAAAGAAAAAAGAAAGTACTTTATTTGTTTTACACAGCTAATACATAACAGAACCAAATCTGTAAATGTTTAGGTTGAAAGTGTAGTGTTCTTTTCTTGGCCAGGGTGGTTTGGCCTAAGCCTAGTTTACTTCTGTTTTCATTAGAATTCAGAGTGTTGAATTATCATGGTCATACTCTATGAAGTCAAATCAATCCTTAGTCTATATACTTGTTTTTTGTTTTTTTTTTAATTGGTGTCTATGTAGGTCTGTGTGCGTCTGAATGTGTCTGTGTGTGTGTGTGTGTGCGCGCGCACGCGCACATGCAGGAACAGAGATATGAGTATCAGACCACTTGGAGGTAAAGACATCTGTGAGCTGCCCAGGATAGCAGTAAGCACTAACTGCTGAACAATTTTTCCAACCCCCATTGGAGAGTTTTAAAACTCAGACGAAACACAAAAGCTTTCCCCTGTTTTTAGGTGCTAGGGATCAGACACAGGGCTGTGTAAATGGTAGGCAAATGTTCTCCCATTGAGCTTTCCACAAAAACTATTTGAATAAAATCTTAGCTTCACTGGGAATGGTGACTCACTCAAGAAGCCAGCTAAGGCTGGAGAATCACCCTAAGTTTGGAGCTATTGTAGGCTACGTGAAACCTTGCTTCAACAAACCAGTAAGTAAATAAATAGGAAACATGCCTTTAAGTATGCTGAGTTGCCTGGGATAGATGGAATGTAGTCAGACACAGATTAGATGAGTAGATGGTAGGTGATGACAGACTGAACACCATGTGAATGTAAAATCTTGTAGTCACTTCCTCCAAGGTGAGGTACCTTCAGGTACTTACCTTACAGGCTTATTTATATCTGTAACTGGCTACTAAGCTAGGGGTTATAGAGACCTAACAGCTCAGATATTTCCTAGGTTGTATATCCTGACATTCACCCCTGTACTGTAGTTATTGATGGTATAAAACAGTGGTTTTCAATCTTCCTAATGCTGCAACCTTTTAATACAATTCTTCATGTTGTGGTGACCCCCAACCATGAGTTTATTTCTTTGCTATTTCATAACTATAATTTTGCTACTGTTATGAATTGTAATATAAATATCTGATATGCAAGATATCTGATAATCAACTCCCAAAGGGGTTGCAACCCACAGATTGAAAACCTCTGGGATAAAGGAAAACTATATCCAGGAAGTCTGGCTTGACACATGTGACTAGCCATTCCCTTTATAGTAAGAGATAATCTTATATCAAGTCCAAGTACTTTGCACCGACAAACTGACTACACTGTCATTTGTCATCAGCCCTAATATTAATAGGATCATTTTTCTACACAATCTTTTTTTGTTGTTTTTTTGTTTTGTTTTGTTTTTGTTTTTCGAGACAGGGTTTCTCTGTATAGCTCTGGCTGTCCTGGAACTCACTTTGTAGACCAGGCTGGCCTCGAACTCAGAAATCTGCCTGCCTCTTCCTCCCGAGTGCTGGGATTAAAGGCGTGCACCACCACACCCGGCCACCCGGCTTTTTTCTAAACAATCTTATTTCAACTTTTTTTTTTTTAAAGATTTATTTATTTATTATATGTAAGTACACTTACATAGTAGCTGTCTTCAGACACTCCAGAAGAGGGAGTCAGATCTTGTTAAGGATGGTTGTGAGCCACCATGTGGTTGCTGGGATTTGAACTCCGGACCTTCGGAAGCGCAGTCGGGTGCTCTTACCCACTGAGCCATCTCACCAGCCCCTTATTTCAACTTTTATATCTGTCATAAAGAACATACAAATTATGGTTTCACATGTTTTCTGAATATCTCTTGAGAAAAAGGAAAAACTGTCAAAATCTGAAGTGATAGCTCATGCTGAGAATCAACTCTTAGGAGGCTGAGACAGGAGCGCTGTGAGTTAGAAGCCAGCATGGGCTACATAGCAAGTTCCAGGCCATCCTGGATTACAGTGTTAGACCCTGTCTCAAAACACAAATAATAAAACTATTAGATATTAATACAAAGGACGCTGGTACATCTCCTGAGTAAGCATTTTATTTTTACCTTATAGACATTGTGAATATTTAACTTAACTCTGATTAGCTGCCAAAAAGCTTCGAGCCAAGTTTGTGACTCACCCATAACCAGTGTGCTCTATGCCTCGCTGACTTCCCTCCTGACTCCGGTTTGTCTGAACTCTAGTTATTCTTTCCTCATCATCCCCCCACCCCACCCCAGTTCTCTTGCTTTCCCACTGGGTGTAGAACCCAGGGCCTGCACATGATAGGCAAATAGACTGAGCTGCATTCCCAGCACTTCTGTTCTTCTTTAGTAAAAACTTAATTTGTATTTGGCAGGCCAATGAAGGAGGATTGCCCGAAATTTCACACCAGCCTGATCTACATAATAAGTTTAAAACCAGCCAGGGTTTCTTACCAAGAGAGACTTTGTCTCAAAATATTTTTTAGAAGATTTATTTCTTTTATGTGTATGAATACACTGTAACTGTCTTCAGACACACCAGAAGAAGGCATCAGATCCCATTATATATGGTTGTGAGCCATGTGCCTGCTGGGAATTGAACTCGGGCCTATGTAAGAGCAATCAGTGCTCTTAACTGCTGAGCCATCTCTCCAGCTCTCAAAATATCTTTAATCTCTTAATTTATGGCATTCTATGTATTCAAAAATACATGTAGTTTCTCATAAGCAGTCTTATATTATTTTTGAAGTTTTTCAGATTATCACATGCTGTGTGTATATAAGACTGTCATTTTACTTCATTTTACTTTATAAGATCCTGATATCATTAATCACCTCATTTTACTTTAGCATTTTTTCTTGACAGGTATTTTTTTTAAATACATCTTTTTGTGGTTCTGGTTTGGTTTATGAAGACAAGGTTTCTCTGTGCAGCCCTGGCTTTCCTGGAACTGGTTCTGTAGACCAGACTGACATCAAACTCACAGAGATCCACCTGCCTTACCAACCAAGTGCTGTGAACTAGGGGTATGCACCATCACTGTCCAGCTTTGTTTATGGTTTTATATGATTTTGATTACATGGAATTGGTTATATCAAACTTGTATGGCTTTTTGAAGTATAAGCAAATGGTAAAAAATAATTGTTCTAATAGGATTGGTTAGATTGATGTCATAATCCTGTGTTTTTATTTTTATTTTTTTTTTCGCAGCGGACCTCCTATTTTATTTATTTATTTATTTATTTATTATTTTCTTTTATTTACATTTCAAATGCTATCCCTAAAGTTCCCTATACCGCCGCCTCCCCCCCAGCTCCCCTACCCACCCACTCCCACTACTTGGCCCTGGCCTTCCCCTGTGCTGGGTCATATAAAGTTTACAAGACCAAGGGGCCTCTCTTCCCAATGATGGCTGATTAGGCCATCTTCTGCTACATATGCAGCTAGAAACAGGAGCTCAGGGGGTACTGGTTAGTTCATATTGTTGTTGCCTGTGTTTTTATATTATACTTTGTTTTTTTTTTCTTTCAGTCTGCCTGTGGTTTTAGAAGTACTGCTGAGTGGCCTGCTCAGTGCACAGCAGTTAACCACTACCTCAGTTGAGTCTGTAGGCTCCAGGATTTACCTGCAGATTTGCCTTTGTTAGCACAGCCTTGGCTGTTCACATGCATATTAATACCAGAGACACCTTGCCTGTGTTTCCTCTAAATTAACCAACCTGTTATTTAAATAAGTGAATATGAATGAGCATTTTGTTTCCAGCCCCCATTTGCTTTAATTGGTTTGTAGTGCTAGTTGGATTTTCTGATTGTATCTATCATGTCTAGTTGATAACATGAAAAAAAAAAAAAATATATATATATATATATATACACACACACATACACACACAAAACTTTTTTAACTCTTTAAGTTCTGGGCTTATTTGATGCATGCCTTTAATCCTAGCACTCAGGAGACAGAGGCAGAAGGATTTGTTTGAGTTCAAAGTAGTGAGTTCCAGGCCAGCCAAGTCTATATAGGAAGAGCCTATCTCAAATAAATAACGTCTTTAATTATCTTCAAGGGAACTTATTTGGCCTTCTTTGCAGCTCTGAGTTATATAATGTTCTTTTTTAAGATGCTCTTTTTACTGGTGACCAAAACCAAGGCAGTGGGTCAGCAATATAGGTTATCAAGAGAAAGCACTTGCTATGCAATCCTGGTCATGTGAGTACAATATCCTGAACCCACAAGATGGAAGGAGAAAACTCCTGCAGGTTGTCCCCTGACCACCACATGTGCATCATGACATGCATCCAAATATTATATAAACACACAAACAATAAATACATGTGAATTTTTTAAAATAACAAGACTATTCATTGCTCAAAATGATACTAGCAAATCAGTGTTAAAACTAAGCCAGGAACCCTAATTCCTATGCATGTATGTATCACAATGTCAAAAGAACTTCTGACAGACATTATAAACATTAATTACATAGTCTTCACCCCACTCATTGAAGTTTAAAAATGGGAACTAAGCAAAAACATCACCTGCATAAAGCTGGACAGAATTAGAAATGGGTTTCATTTGCATTACTTTTATCTGAATGGTTTTCTGTTCGTGAGGTCTCCACACTTGTCACTGTAGCTCTCACCACTGTCACGTTATATTATGAAAGGAAGAAGTACTTAGCTGTTTAAAATTAATGCTGTAATGGAAACTATTTCATTCACCTTTAGTATAAAAATAATTTGTTGGTGGTATCATGCATTTTCATATTGAGACAAGATCTCGTGTTCATTGTTATCATTTTGAGACAGTCTCATGTAGCTCAAGCAGACCTCAGACTCACTATGTAGCTAAGATTGACCATGAAATCCTGATTCTCCTGCCCCTCCCTCCCAAATATAGGGATTACAGGCATGCACCACCACACCTGACTGTGCATATTCATTAGAGTTAGAATGTGTTTACTGCTATGGATTTTGACAAAACATCAGTTATAATTCTAACCAGTCTCTACATTTAAATATAAAATTAAAATTCTATATTGTCTCTGAAATTTTTCAACTTCATTCTAATTATTCATGTCGTGTACATAAGCTAAACTTTCTTTAGTGTGTTTTTTTCTTTTCATTTTTTATTTTGGTTTTTTAAAACAGGGTTTATCTATGTAGCCCTGACTGTCCTGGAACACATTCTGTAGACCAGGTTGGCCTCTAACTCAGAGACCCACCTGCTTTTGCCTCCAAATGCTGGGATTAAAGGCATGCACCACCACTGCCAGGCTTTAGTGTTTTATGGTGTTAGCACTGATGGAAATTATTGATTAAAAACTGTAGAACTATATGTCATATTTACCGCAGTCCTGTAAGAGTAGCTACTATTTATAATCCAGTATCACATTCAGCAGTAAATATTGTCTTCTGACTTTCCTTCAGCTTCTGGAATTTCTGAGAATCTCTGCTCAATACAAGATGGACCCTGTGGTCTTGAGTTATATGGACAGTCTATTGCGGCAATCAGATATCTCACTATTGGACCCTCCAAGCTGGCTCAACGACCACATTATTGGGTTTGCCTTTGAATACTTTGCCAATAGTCAGTTTCATGACTGTTCAGACCATGTCTGCTTCATCAGCCCTGAAGTCACCCAGTTCATTAAGTGTACCAGCAGCCCTGCAGAAATTGCCATGTTCCTTGAACCCCTGGATCTTCCCCACAAAAGAGTGGTATTTTTAGCCATCAATGATAATTCTAACCAGGCAGCCGGAGGTACCCACTGGAGTTTGTTGGTTTATCTCCAAGATAAAAATAGCTTCTTTCATTATGATTCCCATAGCAGGAGCAACTCAATCCATGCAAAGCAGGTAGCAGAGAAACTGAAGGCTTTCTTAGGGAGCAAAGGAGACAAACTGGTCTTTGTGGAAGAGAAAGCCCCAGCTCAACAGAACAGCTATGACTGTGGGATGTACGTGATATGTAACACCGAGGCCTTGTGTCAGAATCTCTTTAGACGACAGCCAGAATCCCCACTGCAGCTACTCACCCCGACATACATCACAAAGAAGAGAGGAGAATGGAAAGATCTAATTGCCAGACTTGCTAAAAAAAACGAAGTAGCTACTGAAGAATGCTTGTGATGTTTGAAGTCTGGTCTTTCTGCCTTTCTCTATGGTGACAGCCTCAGTGCCTGAGGGAAAAACACTAGTAGATGAAAGTTTACAATTCCTGCTTCTTTATTGTTCTGAAAAAATGTCATCCTCTGTGTTCTCTGAATGGGAAGTTTCACTGTGACCCTGAGGAAAGCAGTACATTCTGTGAAATGTCTTGAACTTACACCAAAACCTTAGTAAAAACCCACTCATTACATAGTTTCAAGTAAGGCTCTTCTTTTCTTGTTGGTATAAAACTATTATCCCTTTTGGTCTCCCTTCCTTGTTGGCTTATTCCAAAGAAGTGGTGATGTTCCAAAGCAAAACAATAACATATGAAGTCTAAAGACATGCATGAAGAAAACAGCAGAAGAACCAACATCTTTGTTTCACAGCCATAGTGAGAGAGGCGTCCAACTAGAAGTGGATCATTACCTAACTCCACTTATAGCCTTCGATTTTTAAAATAAGGCATTCTCTGGTGCAAAGGCTTTCCTGTCTGCAAATACTTAATAAAGACGACTTTAGCTCATCTTTATCTATTTCCTGGAATATTTTAAGAACATGGAACTTCATTAAAATAAATGGCTGTGGGCTGGGAACATAACTTTGAGGAAGAGCACCTGCTGTGGTGTGCAGGAAGCCTTGAACTCAATTCCAAATTGCAGTAAATTAAAACAAAGCCAAACCACCTGCTGGTGTGTGGTGCATCTCTTGTTTCCCTGAGTGGGTGACTCAGCTCTAAGTGATGGTGATGCTTTAGTTCTCAAGCTCACAGGATAACCAACCAAGATTAGCTGTTATTTCAGACATGTTCCACTGTGGGTAGTTAGAGCTTTTACACTAATCCAGCAGAGTTGTTTTCAGGTATGTTGTGGTAATCTCCATACTATTAATGATCTAAAACATAGGAGCAGTTTATTTTTTAAATATAAAGGAAGAAAAATGTCACCTTCCTCAAACTTAATCCAAAAAGTAAATGGTATAATTTTAAAATATGGAACCCAGAATAAATGAAATACTCCCCACAAAGCTATTGATAAATTTTTCTAGTTGTTTTAAGTAATTAACACAAGAAGTTGGACACACATATTAATTAGACCCCAATAACAATTTGCAATATATATGGGATGTAAAACCCAAAGATGTGATTCACTCACTGAAACTGACTTCAGCTACTTCTCCACTCTAATCCTGACCCCAACCTTCATAACCCAAAATAACCTCTCCAGTCAGCAACTACAGAGGTAGTTACTCAGTTCCCTGGAGCCAGGAAGGGGAAGAAGGCAAACATGTAAAAGCACAGGCTGCATAATCAGGCTTCAGTGTATGGGATCTGAAACAAGTTTAAAAAAGGAAAGAAAGGGGGGGTTGGGGGTTCCATTTCAAGTTAGTCTGTTTCAAACCAAAAAACTTAATGAAAGATAGGCAGGAAAATGTTAGAAACTGGCAGAGAGCCATAAATGAAAGAGACAGGACAGGGAGAGCAAGCATAGGGACACAGGTTCTGATAGGCCACCAGTAGAGATAAAGGCCGCAAGCAGTGTCATTTCAGTGACTGTTTACTTAGGCAGCTAGCTGATCTAGACCATCAGAGAGGCTGCCCTCTCAGGGGAAGGTTATCTTTCGGGTAATACAAAGTATGCTTGTTTGCTTAAACATCAGCCTGTCTCCCCTTTAAAAGCTAATGCATGAGAGAGCAGTCTTGTCTAATTCTCTAAGGTTTGTCCCAGAATTATTTTTTAACTAAACTATTATCTTTATTTAAAAAACATAAAAATATACAATCTTTTTCCAAATACATAACATGTTTGAAATCGAACTTGAAGTTAGTCTTTTGTTGAGTAGGCTTTGTGAGACAGCCCGAGGGTTAAGACACTTACCACCAAGCCTGACTTGACCCCCAGGTCCTACTCAGTAGGACGAGAAAATTGGATTGGCTCCTTGTAAGTTGTCCTGTCTCCCAATGCACACTTTGGCGTACTTGTAACTACTCACAATATATATAAATAAGCGTAAGAGAATCTTGAATAGATCATTTGAAAATATTGACTTTGTAAATAACAGATTTTGAGCTTACACATAGTATTTCACTAGATACTAAGATAGTCCATAAGCTATATACCTGCTTAACTATACACCATTACTGTAATACTCATAATACTATACTAATAATATAAATACATTGATAATATTATTAATATGTTTTATTTCAAATACCCTATTGTGCTGCCCCATAAGTATCTTTGAATCTGTCTAACCTGAGTCTCAATATGGAATTGAGAATTTACCATGTATAAACCCAACATTAGCTGGGAGTAATATATATGTATTCTCTACCTCGGGGCTACACCTTCAACCCTATTTTTTTTTTTTTTTTTTTTTTTACTTTCTGGTTTTGGTTTGGTTTGGGTTTTTTTGTTGGTGGTGGTTTTTTGTTTTGTTTTGTTTTGTTGAGAAAGAGTTTCTCTGTGTAGCCCTGGAACTCGGGTCGTGGACCATTCTGTGTTGTGCAGTTCAATACTTTAGATACCCTTAAAAATATATGTCCATGTGTTGTTATAATTTAAAGTACTAGATAACATTATAAAGTTTTTATGCATTTATAGCCCTTTTTTATTGGTTTTTTTTTTTTTCAAAGGTAGAGGAATTGAGACAGTCTCTCATAGCCCAGGCTGGCCTACAACTTGATATGTAGTCACTTCTGCTCCTCAGACCTCCAGCTCTGGAGGAATGAGATTCCAGGTGTATGCTACCACTCCTGGCTATTTCATTTATTCTCACATTTTTTTCCAAGTGGTCCTATTCCTATTTTATAATAAATAAATGTAACGTCACTTGTGCGGCCTCTGTCTCCTCATATCCCTCGCATCTCTTCCTCCCGGATCCCAGAAAGCAATGTTGAGTGTCCTCGCTTGAACGTCTTCTAGTGCAGTCTTGCTTTCCTTTCTGAATTGAACCTATTCTGTTGGCTCACTGCAGAAAGCAGCAGTAACTGCCATGTATCTGTTAAGCAGCAGAACCTGAAGAGTCACTGGCTTTGTTTTATACATTAGGTCATCTTTGGACCAACTCCTGATGTCGATGTACTGATCTGATGTTCTGGAAAAAGCCCTACAGTGCATTTCCTATTTTAAATGGCCTTTCATATTCTTACATATGAAAGATGGAGAATAAAACAAGAGCAGACATCTGGATAAGCTATTAAAAATGGGAAGGGGGACTTTAGGAATATGTCAAAAAATCAGTACTAAGCAAAGATAAAGCAATTCTCCACAACATAAGGAAAACTAGCCCCCAAGTTCCAACATGAGACTTGAGTTTCCACTAAGGAAAATGAAGTGTTAAATGTACTTAAATAGAGTGTTCTTGCGGGTAGAGAGATGGCTCAGTGGTTGAAAGCACTTACTCTTCTTGCAGAGACCCAGGTTTGATTCCCAGCATCCACATACGAGGTGGCTCACAACCATTGGTAACTCCAGTTCCAAGGATTTGACACTCTGAATTCTGCTGGCACCAGGCAGACATGAGGTACACATAAATATATAAAGGCAAAATATATTTGTATAAGTCAAATAGAAATGTTCTTGAGTAAGAGGAAACTAACGTGTCTGTGTCAAAGGACGTGGCAGCTGTCTTCAGTGCCCAAAATAGGGGTACATTTTTATGCTGGAAAAAAAATTACTCTTAAGTCCTGCAGTTTGCATAAAAGACGAGAGAAGGGCAGCTCTCTTTTTCTCACATACTATTTTTTTCACTGGTAGTCCTTGGGTAAGGCAGGCCCTTTCCACATAGGGCAAGCTCAGACAAGATTTCTGAAGCAGTTCTGACCCAGACTCTGCTCTTCCTGCCAGCTCACACTGCTCAGCACAGCCTTTCGCTCACACCCTCAAGCCATGTGCTCCTCACCTCTGCCTTCTCCCTGTGCCCCACTGTCTCAGAGCCTCCACTCCTGATGGCTACCCTCTCCATCTGTGGACAGGGACCTCGTGCAAACCATTCCATCATGCAGACATCATTGGCCTTCAGTGGTTTCTAGCCAACAGACTTTTTTGGTTTTTCGAGACAGGGTTTCTCTGCATAGCCCTGGCTGTCCTGGAACTCACTCTGTAGACCAGGCTGGCCTCGAACTCAGAAATCCGCCTGCCTCTGCCTCCCAAGTGCTGGGATTAAAGACATGCGCCACCATGCCCGCTTCTAGCCAACAACTTTAAATGTGTGAACTCTTATCTTTCAGAATCCATGAAGGCATGTCTCCCTCTAAATACCAGCTTGTTATTTCCTCCTCCTCAGGGCCTCCCCCTAGGCTTTGTAACTACTTTCCTCCCTCCCAATCCTCAACCCATTTTACTCTGGATTCTGACCTGATTCCTCCACAAATGACCCTCACTAGCACTTCTTATTTTATTAGCAGAGTACACAGCATTGAATCCTCCTTTTAAAACCATTCTTCCTTTAACTGCTGCAAGACCCAGTTTTCTCTCTCGTCACTTTCTCACTTGCCAGTGTTCTTCTCCACACCCTGTGTTCTCAGGGTTTAGTACCACAGCCATTTTCTCACTGGACACTACCAAAACTAATAACAGATTTTAGCACATCAGACCTATACTCCTCTTCCAAGCTTCAACCTGTACATCCATGCACCTGCGGCACATCTTCACACGGGGATTCCCTAGCTTCCTCACATGCACCAAATCCCAAAGCTCAACTCATCTTGCCCCATCCAACATGTTCCTCCCCGTTGTCTGCAGAGTCATCTTGACTTTTTCTCTCACACACTCCACATCCACTGCTTTCTAGTCCTGTTGATTTTACAAGTAAATATCCTCTAATTCATGTTCTTCTGTCTCTGTTTCTATCTTTCTGTATGTTTGTCTGTGTCTCTTTGTGTCTCTGCCCTCTTCCCATTCCAAACAACCGTTCTCACACCAGGCATGGTGATGAACCCCTGTCATCCCAGCACTTGGGAAGCAGAGGTAGGAGGAATATTGAAAAGTTTGAGCCTGCTCTACACAGTGAATCCCAGGCCTGTAGTTCAGAGTGATTATAGAATGACGCCCCATCTCAAAAAGACAGAAACAAAACTGACGAGACAGCCACTCTCTGTGTAAGCTAGTGACTATCTTCTAAAGTATCTCCCAGGGCGCCCATGCTTCCCAGACTCTACTCCTCTCTGTCTTCTGCTGGTGTCTTCAATAGAGAGCTGGAAAATCCAGCCCCCACTCACCTCGCCTCTTCACCAGCCCTCATTCTTTCTCTTTCCTTCTTCCTTTCTTTCTTTCCTTCCTTCTTTCTTTCTTTCTTTCTTTTTTCTTTCTTTTTTTCCTTTTTGGTTTTTCGAGGCAGGGTTTCTCTGGCTGTCCTGGAACTCACTCTGTAGACCAGGCTGGCCTTGAACTCAGAAATCCGCCTGCCTCTGCCTCCCAAGTGCTGGGATTAAAGG
>NC_034599.1:54630778-54632064 GCF_900095145.1 Mus pahari | reverse complement strand
TGGCTGTCCTGGAACTCACTCTGTAGACCAGGCTGGCCTTGAACTCAGAAATCCGCCTGCCTCTGCCTCCCAAGTGCTGGGATTAAAGGCATGAGCCACCACTGCCCAGCAGCCCCTTATTCTTACCTTAGCTTCCTCTGTCCTTATTTCTTCCAACACAGACACACACACACACACACACACACACACATTCTTTCCCTTAAACCTCTCATACATGACTTGATCTGTCTCAGTGGTAGATTGCTTGCCTACCTAACACACACATAACGGCCCTAGGATAGGAAGAGGGAGAACAGGAGGGGATGAGCACCAGCCTCTGCTGATCCTCCTCAGGTGAATCCTCTCTGATACCCCAGACCAGATTGCTTCCCTTGTTTATTCCCGGAATCAGAAGTCCTCTCAGTGGGTCCAGATCACATATCAGTTTTGGTATTGTGTCTCTCCTACTAAGTTGTAAGAGAGACACCACAAAAATACTCCTTGTGGTTTGCTAAATGGATAAATGAGAATATAGAAGCTATTTGTCAAAGGAAAAAGAAAAAGCCCATCTTCCTTCTGTGCCACAGCCACAGAAATCAAATGCTACACTTATCTGTGTGACTTTGTGTGCTTGCTTAAGACCGAGTTATGGGGGGAAGAGTCGATGAACTTAAGTAACCTGACAGAAAATAAGGAACCCACCAAACTGGCCAATCTAGCTACAAACATCTTTTCAGCTGGCCTGCTGCTTTCTCAGGGGTTCACATTTTACCTAAATCCAACCCATGTGCAAGCACTATTTTCAAGGTAACAGGGAGTTAGTTATATCAGGCTAATAGAGTATCATTTTCTAAGCCATGTTTATCCCCACTGTTGGGATTTTGATCAGTTCTGACTTCAGGCTCTTAGGAATTCCAGTGATACAACGATAATTCAGTAACTTTTTTTTTTTTTTCAATTTTTCTCCTTAAAGGGCCAGAGAGATGGCTCAGTGGGCATTTACTGCCAAGTCCAGCGCCAGAGTTCAAAGCTTGGAGATTCACACAGTGGAAGAAGACCAACTTGTACAAGTTGTTCTCCAATCCCTATAGGTGTACTTAAAAAAAAATAGAGTGTACTTAAAAATACATTAGGTAAAAAAAAATTTTTTTTTTTTTTTTTTTTTTTTTTTGGTTTTTCAAGACAGGGTTTCTCTGTGTAGCATTAGGTAAAATGTCACTGGGTATGGTGGCGCATGCCTTTAATCCCAGCACTCAGGAGGCAGAGGCAGGTGGATTTCTGAGTTCGAGGCCAGCCTGGTCTACAGA
>NC_034599.1:54629566-54630767 GCF_900095145.1 Mus pahari | reverse complement strand
AAAAAAAAAAAAATCAAAATGTCTCCTTGAGAAATAAAAAAGTATGGTTTAGGCATCCAATAAACATTCCAGAAGTAGGTATAATTACTATGTGTCAATTTAAAAACATACCAGTGCCAGGCATGGTCAAATATTGACTATAATTCAGGTCTTGGGAAGTGGAAGCTGGAGGATCAGGAGTTCAAGACCCAGTCTCAGCCTCATGAGATCTTGTCTCAATGTCCCTGCCTAAATCCTTCAAAAAAGTCATCAAAGTATGTGTACAATTTACATTCTTTCATATAGTCAGCCAAAATCGTCTAGAAAAATCAATATGGATTATTGTATAAAACTATCTCTAGCTCATATAGCTCTGCCAGTATTGAGTTTTATATTTGCTTATTTATTGATTTTTTTTGAGGCATACTATGTAACCCTGGCCAAACCGTAACTTGCTATATAGACCAGGATGATCTTCAAACCTAAGGCACTCTTCCTGCCTCCTGAGTGTGGGGATCACAGGTGTGCACCATCATACACAGCTTACGTCGCTTTCTTGAAATTTAGCAGATAATATCTAGCATTTGTTTTGTCCTTTCTACATCCCAGGAACTTGTGAAGATGTAGCATGGATTTTCTTGTATGATAATCACTGTTAGCCTGAAAGGAAAGCTGGGCTTAGGTAGCTCTGAGAGGGTTTTTTGTGTCTCACCTCATACTATGCCCAAAAGGTCAGGTTTGGGAGCTTGTTGGATTTTTGGATTATGGAGGCTCAATCTGCACAATGTTTTGCTATCTTTAATTATTTGTAGGTATGGGTGTGTTTGCTATCTTTAATTATTTGTAGGTATGGGTGTGTGCACATGGCAGCCAGTGCCCACAGATGCCAGAAGCATCAGGTTCTCTGGGGCTGAGGTTACAGACAGTTGTGAGCTGCCTGATGTGAGTGCTGGGAACTGAACTAGGGTCCTCTGGAAGAGCATCAAGTGATCTTAACCACTGAGCGGTTTCTCCAGACTCAACCTGCACAATTTCATCCTTCTTTTGGAAAAGAGAACACTGAGACTTGGAGTTGCTCAAGCCAAGTACATACAAATTTAAATGCAGATATACTGATTCCAAATCATGTATTCCTTTTCTGGTGGTGGTGGGTGCATGGGAGGGAGGGAGGGAGGAAGGGAGGGAGGGAGAGAGAGAGAGAGAGAAAGAGAGAGAGAGAGAG
>NC_034599.1:54623650-54629076 GCF_900095145.1 Mus pahari | reverse complement strand
AAAAAAAAAAAAAAAAGATAAAAGAAAGAAAGATGGCTCAGTGGTTAGAGCACCAGCTGCTCTTACAGAAGACTTGGGTTTGAGTCCCAGCACCCACATGGCATCTCACAACCATCTGTAACTCTAGTTCCAAAGGATCTGGTACTTCTCACCTTTTTCAGAACCACATATGTAAATGGTGGACATGTATGCATGCAAGGGAAATACACACAGAAAAAAGAAGTTTTTTAAACATATAAAAGTAAAGCAAAACATATATTTTAAAAGGGATTAGTCATATGTGGATCAGGAGGATACAAGACCGAGCAATTATTACAAATAATGAAAGACAATAAATTTGGGGTTTTCAAAGGCTATCTCAAAGAAATTGAACGAGGCCTAGAACAGAAAAGCCATCGTGGAGGTCATCGAGATGGAAGCATCCTAGAAGCAGGGCCAAAGACAGGGCAGGGGCTGTGAAGACACAGCTATTGAGGAATGTCTTACTTTTGTAGAGAATGGCTATCCAGTCTCTCCAATGGGACATTTACAGGCTGAATTCGGAGCTTTCTGCTTTGTGCTGTAGCATTCTGCTAAGTCTACCAGGCATGTCCAACCTTCTGACACTGCAATGTGATGAAATCATTTACAGAGTTCACAGTGGGGAGCTGTGCAGTTGAGTTACCAGAACAAAACAAATTAAGTTAACGAAAAGAGAGGGAGAAATTAAATGGTTCAGCAAATAAAAGTGCCTGCTCTGCAGGCCTGAAGATGGAGTGAGAAGACTCCCATGACCGCCATGTGCCTGCCACCAACTCCTGACTACTGCACAGTGCTCAGGTGCCCACACACACACACACACACACACACACACACACACACACACACAGCCATGACAAATAAATCTCCAATTGCCAAAACCAAACCTCACAATGTCTTAAGTACATTTACAAGTTTTGCATTGAGCTGCACTTGGCTTTTCTTGGTCGCATGTGACCCAAGGACCCTGAGTTGAAGACTCCTCACCCTTTCCTGCACTTTGACTCCATGGACTTCAGAGAAACCGTGAAGCAGAAAGGCTACAGCCAAGGAACCGGAGACAGCAGACAGGCATAGTCAGACCCAGGAAATCAAAAGCAGTCCTGGGCCGGGCGTGATGGCGCACGCCTTTAATCCCAGCACTCGGGAGGCAGAGACAGGCAGATTTCTGAGTTCGAGGCCAGCCTGGTCTACAGAGTGAGTTCCAGGACAGCCAGGGCTATACAGAGAAACCCTGTCTCGAAAAAAAGAAAGAAAGAAAGAAAGAAAGAAAGAAAGAAAGAAAGAAAGAGTCTCAGGAGTCACGTGTAGGGCTGGCTGCGGCGGTGCGTTTCTGTGATCCCAGCATGTCGGATACTGAGACAGGAGAACTGAAAGCCCAAGACAGCCTGCCCCTGTAGCAAGACTGTCTCAGAAAATCAAAGGAGGAGGGAGAGAGGAAGAACTGACTGTGAGTAGGAAAATATTGGAGGTCCCAGACTGGAAACTTCTTGGTCACCTCCAAATTAAAAAAAAACAAAAACAAAAACAAAAACAAAACCATGAGTGAATCCTGGTATTGTGCACGTGCCTGTAATTTTTGTAATCACAACTTAAAGGCCAGCCTGGGCTACACAGTCAGTGAATTCCAGGACAGCCAGGGCTACACAGTCAGTGAGTTCCAGGACAGCTTGGGCTACAGAATAAAAGCCAATTATTTTTTATTTTAGTTTTTCGAGACAGGGTTCTCTGTGTAGATCTGGCTGTCCTGGAACTCACTCTGTAGATGAGGCTGGCCTTGAACTCAGAGATCTGCCTGCCTCTGCCTCCTCTGCACTATCACCATCTAGCCATAAGAACCTATTCAACAACAACAAAAAAGCATTTGTTGCAGTAGAGCAGTAAAATGAACTCGACTTGTTAGCATTAGACCTAGTCTCTGTGCCACTGTTTGGCAATTAACTGTCAGGACACCAAGCCCTTCTGGCTCCCCTGCCTCCCCAGGTGCTGCCCAGTTTCCTTGGCCACGTCCTCCCCCTCTGTGTGATCTCTCAGTGACTCCTGCATCAGTCCCTGCTCTGTTAACATGTTCCTTCCCTTGTCGTATTCCTGTGGCTGGCCAGGGTATGGGGGCTCACAACGGTAATACCAGCACTTGGGAGGCTGAGGCAGAGGGATTGCCATGACTCCCAAGATAATCTAAGCAACTCATTAGTGAGTTTGAGAAGAGCTGGTTACAGAGTGAAACTTTGTCTCAAAAACAGAAACAAAACTAAAAAACAAAAACAAAAACAAAATACTTGAGAGGCAGAAGAAGACAGACCTCTGTGAATTCCAGGTCAGCCAGTGCTACATAGTGCGATTCTTGTCTCCTAAACAAAAATCCACAGAAGATATCTCTAGGCTTCTCCCCTACACTCAGGCTTCCTAACCCATCCGTCACTCATTTAATATCCCCACTTGGCTAAAACGTGTCTCAGATTCAGTACGTTCAATACTGTAATGTTTTCTAATATGTATTTATTTAATCAGTAGGGGTGCAGTCTGATGACAAATCAAGGCATGGGTGCTCTCCTTCCACCCTGTGGGTCCCTGTGGCTTACCTCAGCTCATCAGGCTTGGCAATGTCTGCCCACTGAGCCATCTCACCTGCCTCGAACACTACATTTCCAACCTGTCTATGTTCTTTCAAGCTATAAATCTTGAAGTCATTAAGTTCTGCAATATCCTAGTTCTGGTCTGACCAGCGCTCTTGCTTTCACATTTAGAACCTATGCAAGATCAGCCCATTCTGCTTATCTCCACTTTTAGTCAGATTGGGCATTCCTTAGTCAAAGTGGCCCTTGCAGAAGATGGGCTTGGGGGTAAATCAGGTAGGAAGTGAGTCCTGTTTCCAGCTACTCTCTTATCTCTGGGACATTATCTGTCACATCTGTCTGTTCTGAAATGTTCTGATGTTCAGAACAACCTACTTCTGAAACCTCTTAGGCCCGGAAATTCCTTAGCATCCACAGATTTCCTGTGGCAAGGAGATGATTTTACTTTATCAGCTATTCCAAAAGTCAATAGACTTGATCAGAGTGCTAAGAAAATACCTGCTGAGCTGGGTGTTGTAGCTCAGGGGCTGGGTGTATATTCAGCAGTATAGCACAAGACCCCGGGTTCATTCTCCGGCAATACACACACACACACACACACACACACACCAGCAACAACAATAAATTTAAAAACCTGTCAATTTAATTCCCTCCCATCCAGATTCAAGATTTATAATTGGAGACAGTTTTGTCCTCTCTACAAGAGACACTTGGCAATGTCAGGAGGTAGCTTGGGTTGTCACAGTCAGGGGTAAGGGTACATAAGCATCAAGTGGGCAGAAGCCAGGGATATGTCTAAGCATCTTAACCAGGACAACCCCCTATAGTGAAGAATTATCCAGCCCCAAACACAAGTGCTACTGACACTGGGGAACATGATCTAGACTCTTCACCTGGTCACAGATTTAAAAAAAAAAAAAAAAAAAAAAAAGCCAATGAGCGACTGATCTAGACTATTCTGAGACTTGTAAAACCATCAGCTTATTCGTCATTCCAAAATGGCAGTCGTTCCCGTAGCTGGGAGAGACTGGAGGAGGTCTCTGTCTTCCCTGCAGCGTTGGCTCTCAGAGCTCCTGCAGGAGCCCTGCCTCTCTGAAGGACTCACCCACCTTCCTTCCCAGCTCCATCCTTTTCTGCCCTTACCCCACAAGCACATGACTCTCCTCTCATCCAAATCTCACTCAGGCTTTGAAGCCCACACATGCTGCACACTTACCCGCTGACTCAGTCTTACCCATAAGCCCTGAAGTTAGCTGATGCCTCTAGCTTGCCCCTCACCAAACTCCCTGAAGGGGATCTGTGTCATATCTCAGACTTAATCAGCCTTAGTACTGACAGTCAAGTGTGAAAGCCGTGTGGCTCTTAAGAGTCAAATGAGGTACTGAGCATAAAAGCACATGGTATAGGCCTAGTGTGCTGCTCAAAACACGATAGTACCCTAGTATCTATAGAAGCGTACACTCAGGAACTAATAAGCTGCTCGCATGTTGTTAATGTGTTAGAGAGAGCCAGGCGTTCCGATTAGCCGGCTATTGGAACTAGCAGGAAAGAAAAAGTTCCATCAGAAATCCTACACCAATTAATACGCCTTCACGCTCCACTGAATCCAGGAGCAGTGGGTGTCACATTTTCCCAAAGCGGTGCCCAAGCCAACCTTTCTGCATTTAGCAAGTTAATGAACAGCTTGTGAGTAACTCTTGGCCCACTCCAGCCCAATTTAGAAGGCTGCCAAGGGGATAAGATATCAATATGACACAGCCTCTGCTCTGCTGGGGGCCCAGCTCTGTAGTGTTCCCCTCTTCCCCCACCCAAGTGCTTCTGTGTTCAGTCACAGGAGAGTCTGAGGTCCTTACACCAGTGGGACGAGGCTTCACACAGGCCTGGCCTTTCCCCAGGCAGAAGAGAAAGCCTTGTCCGAGATCCTGTGAGAAAAGTGAGTGGGGGGCATCACATTCCAAGCAGCTCCAGGTTTGGCTGGGAGCCAGGTGCTGGGAGCCAAACAAGAAGGAACACATTCCAGGGAGTCAGGGAGCCCTGCTCACATGAGGGGCCCAGTAAGCAGGGCCCCCACTGGGCACCAGGTGCTGCTCATCTGGAGATCAGTCATGCAAGGGGCAGAACTCCAGTTTCTCTGGTTACATGCCTCCCGCTCTCGTTGGTGGACAAAGCACATGTAACAGTCACACGTCAAACCAACCTCAGGAAAGTAGAAGGAGGGTACTATTGACATCTTTGTTCACACCCAACTGGAGCCAGATTTCTTTCATTCAGTACCCAAAGAGAGGATGACATGAACAACAAGAGTGGATGGAAGCAGGGAGCCTGGGTTCTATGTCCTTAGGAACTCAGCTCCCCACTCTTGGAGCTCCACCCATGCTGTTCAGACAACACCTGCTCTTCACATCAACCAGACAGCCTTCTTGGCAGCCAAACCTTTAGAAGATCTAGAGGACCCATGAAAGTGCTTGCTGGCCTTTCTCCATGCCGGGAGCAGGAAGGCAGGAGGCGAGGAGCAGGCAGAGGGTTGAGCTATTTCTACTGGGGGAAGATGGCCCCATCGCCTGCCTGAAGAGTCTGTTCTTCCATTGTAAACCAGAAGCCTGGGACAGATTTCACCCAGCAAGGAGAGAAACTGGGAGGGACTTTTGCTGAGAATGACGTCCTCTTGCTGCACTTTGCTGCCACCTAGTGGGATATTAGTATTCACTCTCCCTCTTGCCGGAGCATTGAGGTGGTCTTCAGGCAAACGTCCTGGAAGAAATTTTCTCTTAATTATATCTTTTTTGTTTTGTTTTGTTTGTTTTGTTTTGTTTTGTTTTGTTTTTCGAGACA
>NC_034599.1:54621216-54622770 GCF_900095145.1 Mus pahari | reverse complement strand
CAGATGCACCAGAAGAGGGCGTCAGATCTCATTATGGATGGTTGTGAGCCACCAGGTGGTTGCTGGGATTTGAACTCAGGTCCTTCGGAAGAGCAGTCGGTGCTCTTAACCACTGAGCCATCTCTCCATCCCGTCAGAGGACTTTCTTGATTACCCTGTCTGAAGCAAGTTTCCTCCTTATATTACATCATAGTTTTTCCTTTATGGAACCCAACCATAAGCTACATTACCCAACTGAGTACATATTTATTAGAACTCACCTTTATGTGGAATTCCATCTTTATGTGAACTTTAAGTTAAATGCCTTTAGGACACAGACATTACTTGACATGGTCACCACTGTAGCTCCAGTGTCTAGCATGCTGGCATACAGTGTGGATTCAATAACATTTTGTATACATTTGGTGGGTGGGGCAGAGCCCCAACAGCCATGATTTTTTTTCTCAGCCTTTTTTCTCAGCCTTTTTTCTCAACCTTCTTAGACAAAGTTCTTTATAAAATTACCTCACAGATAAAATATTACACAAAAGGAAGTTACAGAGGATGCTGACACTAAGTTCAGAGCAGTGTTTCATTCCATAAGCTCATTATAAGTTCAAAGCAACAGTTTCACCTGGCCTGCTTTATCATGGTGCACACCTGTGGCCAAGTTTACCTTTTAAAAATTAAAACTTTCTTTCTTTCTTTCCTTATGCAAATTCATGTATATGAATGTAGATGAGCATGGCCATGAGGTATTATGGAGAGCAGAGGACAACCTCATGGTCAAATCTTGCATCCCATCTTGTCTGAAACAAGTTTGCTTTAGGGGGGCCACCCTGGCATGCATGTGAGGATGAAGGACAAAGATCAATATCAGATTTATCTTTAAAAGAACTGTGTGTGCCTGTGCGTGTGCATGTGTGTTGGGAGGGGGGGTGTTTAAGCCAGAACCCAAGCATATGTGTACCTTGGAGGCCAAAAGAGGGCATCAGACACCCTGGAATTAGAGTTACAGATAGTTGTGAGCTGTGTGTTGTGGAGTTTGGGAACCCAACCTGGGTCCTCTGCAAAAGAAGCAAGTGGTCTTCAGCCCCAAGCCATCTCTTCAGCCTTCCGCCTTATCTTTTAAGGCATGGCCTCTGTAAACCTAGAGTTCATTGATTTGGCCAGGCTGGCTGTTCTGTGAGATCCAGAAACTATCTCTGTTTTTCTCCACGCTGGGTTACCAGATGAGTACCCAACCTTGACATGTTTCCTGGGAATCTGAACTCAGGTTCTATGTTTACATGGCAAGTGCTTTACTGAGTCATCTCCTACCAAATTTTTTTTCTAAAAAAAGTGATTTTATATGCATTGGTGTTTGGCCTGCATATGTGGTTGTTCTCCTTGAAGACTTGGGTTCAATTCCCTAATTAGTGTCTTACAACTGTCTGTCACTCTAATTCCAGAGGACCCAATGCCCTCTTCTGGCCTCTGTGGGCACTATATACACGTGGTTTGTGGAATGACATTCAGGCAAACATAAACAATAAATAAAATCTAAAAAAAAAAAAAAAAAAAAAAAAAAAAAAA
>NC_034599.1:54606378-54620156 GCF_900095145.1 Mus pahari | reverse complement strand
CACGCACACACACACAAAGTGAACTTCCACACCACAGGACACTAGAAAAATCAAGGTTTTTATTTAAAAACAAAACAAAACATTTTTTTCAGTACCTGGGAATTAACCCATTTTTTAAAAAATTCAAAGGCTAATGCCATGGTGGAACGAACCACTCTTGTTGAACCAAACCCTCAGAGAACTGGAGGAGCGTTAGCCCATGCAATCGGGAATGTATAAATACTCACAGATTATGAACGATCACAACTGACACACAGCTCCTCTAGAGGAGCAGGATGGGGGAACAAGGGGAGGAGCAGAGAGAGGACCCTCCAGAGGCATGGACACACCCATATCACTCAAAGCTCTGGCCTCAAGTTCACCTCCAAAATCAGCCGCCCTGCAGTCCGCCTCTTGCCTCTTGCCCTTGCTAAGCCTTGTTTGGAGAATGGTGGCGCACGCCTTTAATCCCAGCAGAGAATGGGCTTCCTACAGCATGTTGGCACAGCCACTTGTGACTTGGCATGAACCCTTGGCTCAACCTAGCAAGGCTCAGAGAATGGACCTGTACTCTCACCTCTCAGCAGCGACCAGGGAGGGAAAGCACTGGGGCAAGGAGGATTGTTTCCATGATGATATGATGGGAAAGAGTGATAGAGGATGGTTAAGACAAAAGGATAGAAGTGCATTAAAGGATGGGCACTGTAAGATGGACATTAGCTGATGGGCATAAATGTATGGGCATTGGTGGATGGGCACTGGAGGATGGGCATTTGATGGTGCAGCCCTAGAAGGAGGACCAAATGGACACCGGGTTTCACCTGAGATGTAAAGATTTGGTACAAACAACATACAAGGACGGGTTCCATGTTCAATCCTAGGAACTAAAATAGGGAGATGATGGAGAAACCTCCAGGCTAAGCCCAGGAAGTTGTCTGTCACACACTGTGCTTCTCTCCAGTCCTGCTTGGATTTGTCCTGAATGAGACAAACACAGCCCTGCAATCATTTCCACCAGGGTTTCCTTCCCCAGTTAACTGCCCAGCACAAGAGAGAGGGGAACAGAGGCAATTTCCAGCACCACTCCACACCCCCTGTGGAGTGATACCTCTGGCTTCCTCCCTAAGACCCTTCTAGAACCTTCCAAGGCACTGTCTTAGCAGATGAGAGTCCTGAGGAGATGAACAGGAGTTCTGGCCGGGCGGTGGTGGCACACACCTTTAATCCCAGCACTCGGGAGGCAGAGGCAGGTGGATTTCTGAGTTCAAGGCCAGCCTGGTCTACAAAGTGAGTTCCAGGACAGCCAGGGCTATACAGAGAAACCCTGTCTCGAAAAATCCAAAAAACAAAACAAAGCAAAACAAAACTCTATGATGAAACCATCAGTGTGCACTGATCTCACCACCTCCCCATTTTCTCCCCAAGGGAGTCAGAGATCTCTTTTCCTGGTTTCTGCATGGAGCCTATACCGTCTGGGACACTTCTACCTTACTTATGATTACTGGAATCCTATGGAGTGTCCTATAGCATATGGACTGCAGGTCCATGGAATGAGTGAGCTCTGCCAAGAAGGGCCCAACACTGCTGGATCCTGCAGCTGGATCCCACTGCCCAGTCAAGCCACCTTGACCAGTGCAGTTGACCATGCAGGAAGTATACCAACCACTAGAGCTTAAATCAAATGTCCTGCCTTCCTATTGCTAATGTCTAGGACCTTGGGAATGTCTGCCACCAATGGGAATTGACTTACTACCAAATACCACAGTACCTGTTTCCCGTGTCCTACTAAAGAGGGGCTGCTCCAGCACGAGAGTTTTGGGACCTCCAATCTCAGCCTCATGCCCTTCCTCACCTACAGGTGGCATCTTCCCAAATTCAGCTAGACAGCTCTTGCAGGGCCAGCCCAGAGTCATCCAGCTCAGCTCAGAACACTAAGATTGGTCCCTTGATAAGCCCTGCCATGAGCTCTCTTCTCCACATCCCAGCCTTCTCAAAGGCCCCAGTGCCTGGCTCACTGAAGAAAAGTCCTGTGGGCTCGAGAACAAAGATTCTGAGAGGCCCAAGTGTGATCCCGGAATGCTGGGAGGCAGCAGAGCCCACGGAGGTGGGAACAACCTACCCCAACTCCCCTACATGTTCTAGAGTGTGTCATGTGGTAGCAAGCAGCAATCCAGGTATCAAAGCATGCCCTTTGTCCCTGGAGGTAGCCCCCCAGGGCGCTGACGGTGTGCCAGAACCACTGCTTACAATAAAACAAGTTAATGTGCTTTCTACCACTTCAGTGGTCGCTGAAGCTTAGTGTACAGAACTCCTCAACTGATGAAAACACAAAAACAGTCTAACGTTCTGTTTCAGTCCAAAAGTTGTAGGAGCCAGTTAATCTGTAAACAGGTACTTCAGATCACTCACTGAGGGAAGTGCTGGGAGGGGTCTGGAGGAAGGATCTAGAATATGTTCTTCATACTCAGTCTCAGCACAAGCCACAGTATAAACCCCAGGAATCCTTGGTAGAGACAGCACCCAGAGCATCCTTGGATAAGGTGTGGGGATGAAGACCAAGTGACTGTTACCTGCACATGAGAAAGATGCTTAGATCAGAAGAAAGGCCTAGAGACTCTGCTCCTCTCAAGGGTGGTCCAGAGTGAGATCTGTGTACCCTGCACACATACCCAATCCTGCTTAGGGCCAAATTCAATCAGTGGCAGCCTGACCCTTCCCTTCTACCCCAAAGGTATTAGGGAGAGAAAGGGCCTTACCTGTCCCTTGGGAGTGGACTGCCCCAGCTCAGGGAACATAACTGCTGTTCCAGCCGGGAGATTCGGAATGCCAGATAGGACGAGGACAGGACTAGAAAGCAGATCCTAGAGAAACAGGGACAACGAGGGCTTGACTTTTGTCTTGTTCTTGATTTTCTGGTTTTGGTTTTGATTTAAAGATTTATTTGTATTCGTGTGTGTTCAGGTGCTCACAGAGGCCAGAAGAGGGCATCAGATCACCTATACCTGGAGTCACAGGTGGTTCTGAACTGTCCGACACAGCTGCTAGGAGACACAACTCCTGTGCAGGCTTACCTGCTGGGCCATCTCTCCAGTCCCAGTTTTGTTTTGTTGAGACAAGGTTACACACCGTGCAGGCTGACCTCAGACAAGATATGTAGTCATGGATGGCCTTGAAGTACTGAGCCTTCTGCTTCTACCTCCCAATTGCTGGGATTATAGCCACGTGCAATCTTGTCTCATTTATACAGTGCTGGAGATCAGACCCAGGGCTTTATGCAAGCTAGGCCAGTACTCTGTAACTGAGTTACAACTCCAGCTATTGTTTTAGTTTAGGTTAGTTTTGTTTTTTAGAAGTCTGAATATACAGCCCAGGCTGGCCTAGAACTTACAGAGTGGTCCAGACTGGCCTCAAATCAGTGATCCTCCTGCCTTAGCCTCATGGTTACAGCCATGTGCATCATGGACCTTTCTCTAGAAGAAAAGGCATTGGTCTCCAGAGGCTTACTAGAAACAGTACCAGAACTATCCTATTCCCCAAACTGGATGGTTTAAAGAGCCCTTTGCTCCTGTCCATTGAACAGGCAAACCCTGGCACCATTCTTCTTAGAGCCCAAGGGGTGGCTTGTCTTTTCAGAAATGTCCTCACAGTGAGCAGGAATTCAAGGCCCTTCTGCAGAGCCATGGAGGAAGCCATAGCCAGACAACTATTGTCCTCCTTGCCCTCTCACTAGCCACCCTGGTTCTTCCTGCCCTCCTTCCAGACCATTAAGGCGATGTCAATCTCTAAGGCAGGAGGCCCATTCCCCTAGAGGGGCTGAGGTTGTAAATCAAACCTAACCTGGTAGAGACAGAGGGTGTGGATGACGAAGGGTTAACTACCTAACTCCTTGGGTGGACTGAGAAGATCTGGACGGGAATGTTGACCTAGAACCTGTGTAAACTCCTGAGCACCGCATGCTAAACCCATTGGCACCTGCCACTTCCAGACTGCAGGGGAACTGACCTGCTCCCCAAAGTCCCCCCTTTCCGCCCTGTTAAACCCCCAAACTCCCATGCCACATAGTCTGACTTCCACCAAGACTGCTCTGAGTAAATAAGAACTCTATTTTGGAGATGCTCATCTTCTGCCCTCTTCTCCCATGTCACCTCCATCAATTCCATCTACTGTTTGGTGCCAATACCAGGAAGGGGTTTTGGGGTCCCACATCCCAGCCCCTCTCCCCGGGTGACCTTTCCAATATCCCCCCTACCCACCTCAGTCTTTTTTCTGAGACCCATCCCAGGGAGCACACGGCCTCTTGCCAAGCTTCCTAGGCCTTAAGAGCCGCCAATCTCAAGTTGAAACCTCTGAGTTTTTAGTCCACCAAGTAAATGAGTTTGGTCTTTTCTCTGCCTTCCTTTCTCTCTTCTGTTCCCTTTACTATCTCCCAAAATCAAAGCAGAGGCTCCTTGCCACCTGTCTACTGGATTGCACCCACTACAGCTCACTGGAAGGGAAGGCCTGACTGCTGTCTTGCGGGTGCTCCAAACCAGACCCCGTCCATAACTCCAGGAATTCTTTGGCTTTTCCACCTAACTTCCACAAGCAGGGAATGCCCTCTTCTGCAAATCAGGCTCATCCCTCCAGCCATATTCTGGACCTGGATGACTGCCTCTCCCTCTCCCTCTCAGGCTGGTTCAAATGAGAGACCCTGCCTCAATACATAAGCTGAAAAGCAATCAGGAAAAACACCTAATGTTAACCTATGGCTTTCATGTATACAGGCATATACATGCACTCACATACATTTGAATATGCATATATATTTTAATATACACAAATATATATATATAAAAATAAAGCAGGAAAGGGATGCAGACAAGCCAGGGGTCCTGAAAACTGTCCTGATGGTAGGCAGTGGGAGAATGTGTGTTTTCCTGGCTAGTATTTCTCTCAGTGATCTGATGGGCTCCTCAATTCTGTTAGCCCCTTCTCACCTCAAGCCAGAGAAGCAACTGTTCCTTTTATCAACAGCTGCGCTTGTCATAGCACTGCCCGAATTCTAAATACAGGATCTCAGAAATAAAGCTGGGAGCATGAGCCCTGAGGCCTTCAGAAGCCACCCAAGTGCTTGAAGTTGACTTGGAACACTCCCATGGGTCTAGATAATAACCAGCCCACCCTCTGAACCTGATTTCAAACACCTAATTCCCACCCAGTATAAATACCTACATCACAAAGATGACTTTGAGGAGCCGGGAATCCCACAGCCTCAATTCCTGGTCCGTGGTGGGCTCTTCCTCCAATGCATCTTTCTCACAGACGGCCTCTGCAATGGGAGAGCGGCTAGGCAGCTTCCTGGGGCACGAGGGGCCCCAGCCAGAGTGGGGCAGCTCCCCCTCCCTTCATGTGCCGAAGCTGCTTGGGCTCTTGGATTTTTCCATATGGATTTGGGCAGAGGAAGAAACAGTTCTCAGAAGCCTGTCCGCCCACGCTGGACCCTTTGCACAGAAGAGAAAGGGTTAAGTCTCTGAAAGCAGTTGCCACAGACAGGATCCAGAACTCACCAGACCCTGGAGGCTTCATGGAGGGGAAGCAGCTATCAGTGCATTCTGTCGGTATCCGAGAGATACAAGAGATGCTGTCTGGGAGTGACAGGGGTGGGGGGCCTGAGCATGCTTTTCTCCACTTCAGCTCAGGGATAAGGGCTTCCTGCAGAGAAGACAGACCTTGAGTATCCTGTGTCCTGAGGAAGCCACTCCAGGTTCTCAGCGTTCTCCCCAGCCATTCCCAACCCAGAGGCCTACTTGGGAGTAGAATATAGCACCAGCACGTCTCTCCTAGCCACTGTCTGGCTGCAGCATCCCTCTGCCGAAAAGAAAGTCTTTTATGTATTAATAGGTGTAACTATATTGTTCATTATTATTACTAAAGTGACATTGGGTTGAATTTTACATCACTTAAAATAACTTTAAACATACATACAATGCACTGTAACCATATGGACCCCATTACCTTCTCTTAAGACTTTCCCTCCCACCCAGCAGATCCTTTTTGTCTTCCCAACTAGTCCCCCTCCGATGTTTATGTCTGTTGCATTTTCGTTGTTGTTTTTATTTATTTATTTATTTATTTAAACTTATTTTATTAGATATTTTCTTCATTTACATTTCAAATGCTATCCGGAATGTCCCCTATACCCTCCCTCTACCCTGCTCCCCTGCCCATCCACTCCCACTTCTTGGCCCTGGTGTTCCCCTGTATAGGGCATATAAAGTTTGCAAGACCAAAGGGCATCTCTTCCCAACAATGGCTGACTAGGCCATCTTCTGCTATATATGCAGCTAGAGACATGAGCTCTGGGGGTACTGATTAGTTCATATTGTTNTNCCACCTATAGGGTTGCAGACCCCTTCAGTTCCTTGGGTAATTTCTCTAGCTCCNCCATTAGGGTCTCTGTGTTCTATCCTATAGATGACTGTGGGCATCCACTTCTATATTTGCCAGGCATTGGCATAGCCTCACAGAGATAGCTAGCTATATCAGTGTCCTTTCAGCAAGATCTTGCTGGCATCTGCAATAATGTCTGCGTTTGGTGGCTGATTATGGGATGGACCCTCGGGTGGGGCAGTCTCTTTGATTGATTGATTGATTGATTGATTGATTGACTGATTGATTATATGTAAGTACACTGTAGCTGTCTTTCAGACACCCCAGAAGAGGGCATCAGATCTCATTATGAATGGTTGTGAGCCACCATGTGATTGCTGGGATTTGAACTTAGGACCTTCAGAAGAGCTCTTAACCACTGAGCCATCTCTTCAGCCTTCATTGTTGTTTTTGATCTACCAAGTTTAGAGTTCCTCCTACAAGCATGGGCAACTTACCAGTAGTTAAACCACCAAAGAAAATAAGGTCCCCCTCCCCCAAAACAGTATCTTTGAAGTCCACAGTGGCTAAGTTAGGTCAGACAATCTGGTGCGTGCTCAGATCTGAGTTCAAGACAGCCTTGGATGGAATAAATTATGGCCTCTTCTAATCCACGCTCTTAACTGTGAACCAGCCACTGACCTTGGCAGAGGTGATTTAACAGCTCCTATTAATACAACAGGGAACATCGCCTTCTACCCCTTGCATGGTGTTCTGTATATTCCATGCTTGGCTAAATGCTTAATAGTCACCGAGGAGGTGCCAAACCCCTTGAGGCCAGTCACTCCATCTCTGCACTCAAACTCAGCTCTCGATACCCCACGGCCTCAGCTCCCGTCAAGTCGGAAGACTGGATTGTCAGTGACAGCCCTGAGGTTCCTTTTGAAATGGTTTTGTGTGNGGGGGGGGGGGGTTGGGGGGGGAGAAGTTGTCTGCTTGAATGTCTGTGTAACCATATGTATTCAGCTATCTTAGGAGAGGCAGGAAGAGGAATTGTTGGATCCCCTGGGGCTGGAATTAGAGATGGTTGTGAGCCCCCGTGTAGATGATGGGAATTGAACTCAGGTCCTTTGTAAAAACTGCAACTACTCTTAACCACTGAATGCTATTAACCACTGAGCCACCTCTGTAGCCCCTGGCCTTAGAGTTCCTCTCTAAGGATATGTCTGTGGCTCTGAAGGTCCTCCTTCTTCCACCAAAAGAAAGAATGGATGGTTGGCTCTGCATCCATTTGGTATGGGATTCAACCTGGCCAGTGTTTGAAGGATAGAATTCCGTTTAGAGAGAGCTAGCCTGCTAAGGACCTATGTGGTCTGCATGGCATGTAGTCCAGGACAGCCTCTGGCCCAGTGCGGCCACTGGCTCTAGAATCTGGTGCCCTCATTCCACATGGTGGTCCCAAGGTTTTGAAGCCCCGCTCACTCTTAGGCCCTTGCTTCCAGCCTCGGCTCTCACCGGGGACTCGCATTCGGCTTCCTCCGGAAATTTTCTTATACTCAGGCTCTTCTTGCTGGAAGGCTGGGGAGGAAAGGGAACAGGCAAGATCAAAAACAGGGAGGCCCCGTGAATAAGCTACTTGGCATCAGGCAGAGCCCAGGTCATGGTGGGTGGTTAAGGGGGTATCCCAGGAAACTAACTCACTTTCTATGCCTCTGCCTCCTCCCCACTTCTCCTTCTTCATCTTGGCTAGAGGACATACATACTGAGAAGCAGCCATATGCTCCTGTCTATCTGTATACTAAGGAGGCACAGGTGAGGGCAAACCTACGTATGAGCACACACAAGAACAAACCAAAAGATGTGCAGTGATGCACAGTCCAAATAAGCCTCTGGTGCTCTGAGCCCTGACATTCAGTCCCCGCACCCCTCTGCTCCCATTCCCTGGTGCTAGAAAGACAGGCTAATCTCCTCTAACTGCCTTCTTCCAAGACCTGGGTGCAGCCTCCCAGCTCAACCCTTGCCTCTGGGTTCCCTACCTGTAGGTGAGTGCAGACCCTCCTCAGCATGTCATATACACTGTCCCGGGAAAGCAGAGACACAAAGACATACTGGGACATGAAAAGAAAACAGAAAGCACTAGGGTGAGGTGGGACTTGTTAGTCCATGGATTGGGGGGTAAACCTCGGGGTTCATGGGGCCATGAGAACAATTGAGCCTGAAATACCGGCTGGAAAGCTACCTGGTGGGGACAAGTAAGGGTCTGGGAGTCGGCCAGGGTCAGTATCAGGCCCTGACATTCTGGAGCTCTGATGGGGAAAGGGACAGGAGATGCTGGCCCAGTGACTCACAGACCTTCTGGCTGGTGTTGGTGGTGATGGCCAGTCCGTTGGGAAGGAGTCGTGCCATCTTGTGTTTTTTGACCAATTGCACAGATACCACAGGAATGACCACCTGAGAGAGGGAGGGAGGGAGGGAGGGAGGGAGGGAGAGAGAGAGAGGCATACAGACTCTTAGCTCTCTGCACTGGCTCTCCATCGCTAGCACTCAGTCAATAATGCTCACTCACCCTGGTGAAGCCATGTTTGTGTGTGGTAGCAGGGGGCGTCTAGACCTTCCACTTTCTCATTCAGAGCACCCTTCCAACTATCACTCCTTGATAACTCACTGTTTCCCATTCCGAGTCCCATGAGCTGGCTCTTAGTGACTCCCCCTAAAAATGACACTGCCCTCCTACTCTGGAAGCATTTCTGAGACACCTGAAGCCAGCATAATCTAGCCATCACTGTTCAGGCCAGATGTATGGTCAAGACCAGGCCTGTCTCAGAAGATCTACTTCCTTGGACATGGGATATCTTTATTCTGCTCATCCAACCAGTGAGAGGCCTCACCATGTGCTGAGCACACAGAGGGACAGGAATGACTTGAGGCATGCCCATGGGACAGAAGACTATCCCTTTCCTGGTCCAGGGCAGGGGCCTTCCTGGGGAACAGCAGCCCTTACTACTCTTCACTACCTTGATATCCTTGCCAAAGAGGCTGGCATGGAAGCAAAGCCAGTTGGGCGAGATATAGAGCCGACCGTGGAGAAGGAGGTCTCTCTGGAGGGCACAGGAACACACTGAGAAGTCACAGGAGAAAAGACAGCCATGAGTGAGGTTACCCCCAGGAAACCCACCTTTTCACCTGTCCTCAACCTCTCCTGTCCCCATCCCAAACAATCTATCCACAAGGACTCAGAGGACCTTCTGCCGAGTGTCCCACCCCACCCCACCCCACGGGACTGCTAGATGTTTTCTCTTTCTCCATTACCCATGAGGCCTGAACAACTTCCAGCTCAGGTCTCCAGCACTGGATCCCTTTTACCTCAGGACGAGGCTTTACCCTGCCCCGAGAAGAGGATCTAGATTGTGCAAATGTCCCTCCATGCTCAATGAGAGGCCTGGGCTGGGGACAACACTCACTGGTAAGAGAGGAACAGAAAGATGACAGCCTTACCTTTCATCAGGGAAACATGCATAACTCAACTCCATATCCCAAATCACCCCAACTCCTCATGCTTTTGAAGAAAAAAGGACCAAGTGCATCTAAATTGTTCCCGTATGTAAATTAAGCATAAAGGTACCCGAGTAGATGAACCAGGTGCTCGCCAGCCATGTGCTGGAAACAGCTCACCTTTGAGAACCATCTCCTCCACAGGGATATCTTTAAACAGCTTGTGGTATTGTTGGTTGTATTTGCTCAGTAGTGTCTGCAAATGTAAGACCCAGCTCTGTGAGGTTAGAGGCTAGAGGTCAGACCGCACAGGGCCTTATCCCAGCCACCAGGAGATCATGCCACAGGGACACCCTGGGAACTTTGCCTGAAGCCTCTGGTGAACAGGTATGACGTTCTAAGCCTAGAGCATCTCCTGTTAATGTTGAGTTCTGACAGGGAGTCAGTGACCAGAGGGGACACATTATCCCCACCAAGGCAAGGGCACTCACTCAGGTCTCCTGGGTTCTTGCTATAACAGGCTTGTGGCCAAGGGGCCAAGAGTGAGTTTGGGCATCCCAGGGCACTTCCCTCAGTGAGCAGTACAAAGGCAGCCCCCACACACTTACCCCTTCCCGGCCATACTTCTTTATCTCTTCACCCTTTGAGCCTTCTGACCAGTGCAGACTGCAAAGGAGACATTCCATTCCAGCCACAAGAAACCCTTGAGTCCTGCCCAAGTATCCTCAATGCCAATTCTGCCCTGGCTTTGAGCCAGATGATTGGAGCAGAGGTTGGAGACTAAGGCCCTTCTCTAAGAAACACAGTAAAATGATAAGAACTTCGAGCCATTCCTCTCTGGGGAGGGGCACTCACAAGGCCCCCTTCTCATGCAGGTCTGAGTGCCACAACCACAAAGGTATGCTTGGCCCAAGCATCAGTCTCCCAAGATGCTAAGGAGCAAAGACACTCCAAGTTCTCTAGCCAAGGAGTAGGCAGGGGCACAAGCAATGTGGGTTCAGTGGCCACAGTTTGTGGGTGTGCATGATGGCAGCATTAGACTCACAGCTCCAGGGCCATGGTCTGGACAAATCTGCCCTCCTTGAAGCCTCCTTGGGCAGCCTGCAGTTCCTCATCGAGACACTCCGCACACTCAACTGACTTACTGAGGCTACAGATCAGGAAAGAACTCGATGAAATACAAAGCTGTGCCCTGGCCAGGTTGGCCCAAGGACAGGTGGGCAGGGTGGAGACTAGTAACCTGAGAAGCCTGGCCCCTGTTAGGTCCCAGTGCACAGAGACAAGCTGGAGGGTGGGAGGAAGAGGCCTCAGCAGTTTGTGTCCAACCTAAAAGGCATACTAAGGGATCCTGCCTGCCTGTCTGTCTGCCTGCCTGCCTGCCTGTCTCCCTCATTTGAGTGTGTGCAGGTGTATATGTGTGTATGCTTGTATGTGTGTGTGTGTGTATGCTTGTGTGTGTATATATACCTGTGTGTGTGTGTATGCCAGAGGGCAACTTTGAATGTCATCCTTAAGAAAGCTATCCTCTTTTGAGGCAGTGTCTCTCACCAGTCCAATCAGGTAAGAATGGCTATCCAGTAAGCCTTGCAGATCCTCCTGTTTCTGCCTCCACAGCACCAGAATTACAAACACACACCAACATAACCGGCCTTATTCTTTTCACATGGGTGTTGGGATTGAATTCAGGTCCTCGTGCCTGGACAGACAAGACTTTGCTGCCTGAGGCACCTTCCCAGCCCCTTAAGGTCCCCTTGGTAGCCAGGTTATATCCTGACAATTCCCACGCTTCCCAGTCTGGACTTATCTCTGATTGGGAAGGGGCCTCACCTGCCATCATCTGGAGGCTCCTGGACCTTTCCTGGTTTCTCCGTGCAGGGCACATGGCTCTTCAGAGGTGCCATCTTCCCGTGCATTTGTTGGTTGCTAGAGGGAAATGTGTCCATGTTAGAAAGGGAAATTTGAGGGCATCTTTCCCTATTGGCCACACTGTGTCCAGGGCAGCTGTTCTGTCCCCTACCCTTTGATGTACAGGGTAGAGTTTAAGATGTCATCATTTGGAGCCACCTTTCAAATGCTGTGCCCATTAACCCTGAGACCAGCATTCTGAGAGGGAACTCATTTCCCCACATCCAAACACTACTTTGGGTAAAGTAGGCTTTTCTCACCTCTACCAATCTGATAGGCAGAAATACATCATCTTCATTTGCATATCGTCACTGATAGGTGCCTCCCACAGCACACTGCCTGGAAACCTAAAGCTTGGTTAATGCCTGGCCCAGGGTGGGGGTGGAATCAGCCTGTCTTCTCCTAGGCAACTGCTAGTCTGGGCAGAGTGGAGCCTCCTGCCCCACCCAGGAGGAAGGACACAGACTTGTTCATGCTGAAAGCAGAAGTTTTGAAGGTGCCCAGGCAGCTACTGTAAACTCTCAAGTTCTGGGAAAGGCCACCGTGCACAGGCTCCTTTATCAAATGTCAGAGACGGGGAAGGTAGATTCCAGTCTGCCTACATGTGAGTGTACCTGGGATGGGTGGAGCTGCACCAGCCGAAGAAGTGGTGGCCTCAGTCACCTTCAGACAGTTGGAGTACCTCAGCCACAACAGCCAAACTATTTCAAAAATGTCTCAACTCAGGAGGAAGGAAATGTTCTTCCCCTGGGCAGGTGGGGCCTCCCAGGAGCCTCTGCGGTCGCACCTCCACCCCGCAGGCAGTCCGCAGACCAGGACTCCCTCCTCCCGCTTTTCTACCAGTAAAACCTGAGATCTCAGCATAGCCCCCAACCGAGTGAGCTCAGAAGATCTTAAGGAAGAGGGGTGGCCAAGAAGCAAGGTCAGTTCAAAGTCTGGAGTATGCAACAAGGTCCTGCACGCTGGTCCTGCTGCATGCAAATAGCTGGGATAAACAGCTGTTAGCTGAAGTCTGAGAATCCCAAAGGCTCAGCTCCTCTCAGTTCTGTGACCAGACCAAGGCAGGGCTCTCTTTTTTTCAGGCTGGGGAGAAAGCTCAGTCTGTAAAGTATTTCCAGGCAAACGGAAAGACACAAAATCCAATCAGAGAACCCTCCTGAAAACAGCAGACATGGGTCCCACACTGTAATCCCAGGACTGGGGAAGCAGAGGCAGGCAGTGGGCTCTCTGGGCAGCCAGGCAAACCTACTAGAAAAGCTCTAGGCCAATGAAAGACTTTGTCTCAAAAAAGGAAGGGCAGCTCCTGAGGATCACTTAAGGCTGATCCTTGGCACTCATATGCGCATACACAACTGCAACATATGTGTGTGCCCTCACATGCAAACAAACACCTTGGTTCTTTAGAATTACAGACAATTACAGAGTTAGCCCAAGGTCTCCCGGGACCCTTGGAGTTTTCCCACTCTGACATCCTCCAATCATAAGACTACATGTCGGGAAACTTAACCCCAACAAGGGACAGAGCCTGTCCAGGGTGACGTGGTAAAGGTCCAGGCAACCTCACTCATAAAATTGGCCTAGTCACATGTAACCTGGTGACCTCTGTCCTCAACCTCACAGAGGGTTTGACACATACATCAACATACACAGGTATACACTGCATGCCGTTTCAGCCAGTGATGGCCAACTCATATCTAGCTCCCAAAGATCACCCCACCCAGTGATGTCATAGGCATACTCCACCATGTTTGCACAACAGCCAAATCTACTCCCAACACATTTCTCAAAAGTATTTCTCTGTGGTGAAATGAGACATGATTGTATTTACTGAATAAAGTGACAGGCTATGTTAGTGATTAATGGGTCCTAAGGTTAATTTCTGGATGTGTCTGCTTTTATCATTTTCTACTTTCACAGTGTTTTTTTTTTCTTTATACTGAAGTGTTTTTTGTTTTGTTTTCTTTTGTTTTTGTTTTTCGAGACAGGGTTTTTCTGTGTAGCCCTGGCTGTCCTGGAACTCACTTTGTAGACCAGGCTGGCCTCGAACTCAGAAA
>NC_034599.1:54601458-54605673 GCF_900095145.1 Mus pahari | reverse complement strand
CCTTTCCTTTCCTTTCCTTTCCTTTCCTTTCCTTTCCTTTCCTTTCCTTTCCTTTCCTTTCCTTTCCTTTCCTTTCCTTTCCTTTCCTTTCTTTCCTTGAACCAGAATCTTGGGTTTCATTGTGTAGCCCTTGGCTGTCCTGGAACTCACTATATGGACCAGGCTGGCCTCTAATTCATAGAAATCTATCTGCCTCAGCCTCCCAAGTGCTGGGATTCAAGGTATATACCACCACACTCAGTCTGAGGGAAATTCTAAAAAGAATAAGTAGTGGCCTGAGAATCAATTTCTCTCAAGCATTTTAGAACCACCTTCAAACTGTTTTCCATATGCTATGCCAAGTGGCCCAGCAATCAGCACCAGCACAGGGTCCATTCTCTACACCGAGCCTTCCGGAAATCTGCTTGTCTTCACTTTTGCTAACATTTTGATATCGACAAACACGTCTTTCAATATGAGGGTGCGGTGTTTTGTGCTTTTGGTTTTTGCTCTGCTGATTATCATGAACAGCTTTTTTCTTTAAAATGTTATTTACTCTGTAGGGGTGGAACACATACCACAGAACCTGACTTCAGAGGGCCACTTGCAGGAGTCAGTTTTGTATCATGTGGGTTCCAAGGACAGAACTCAGGTTGTTGGGTTCAGTAAAGTAGGATACCAAGAGAAGTTTGGTGTGGCTTCATGGGCAGAGCACCCACAGCCTCTTCCAAGAGGAAACTTGATAATCAGTTGAGGCACTAATCCCAGCACTTGGGAGGCAGAGGCAGGCGGATTTCTGAGTTCGAGGCCAGCCTGCTCTACAGAGTGAGTTCCAGGACAGTCAGAGCTACACAGAGAACCCTGTCTCGGAAAAAAAAAAATCCAATTATAAAGTAAAGTAGCTTTTATATGTTATTGATAAGATGATGACAAGCCAGTTGGCGATGCTGTAACAATGCTGTTGGCCTGGGGACCCTGCCTAGGTGAGTAAACTCACACAACATTAAAATCTTCCGATTAGACTTCCTATTCACTAGTCAAGGATTCTCCCCTATAAGATTAAAAAACACAAAAACAAAAAACCAGGATACAATTCAGTTGGTAGAGTACAGCCCTAGATCCCCAGCACACCTACAATCCTAGCACTCAGGAAGTGGAGCAGGAAGAGCAGAAGTTCAAGGTCATCCTTAATTATATAGAGAATTCAAGACCAGCCTGGGACCTGTCTAGTAAGAATGGTGGGCCAGGAGGATGGGTCAGTGGGTAAAGGTTTCTGCTGGCAAAACTGAAAACCTAAGTTCGGTCACTGGGACCCACATACGGGAAGGAGAAACAGACTCTTATTCATGTACTTTACGTATATGAGTGCTGTCTGCATGCACACCAGAAGGAATCACATCCCATTACAGATGATTGTAATTGAACTGAATTGAATTCAGGACCTCTGGAAGAGTAGTCAAGTCCTCTTAACCTCTTAACATCTCTCCAACTCCCAAACTTATTTTGTCTTTTTTTAAAAAATTGATACTTTTTTTTGTTTTTTCAAAACAGGGTTGTATTGTGTAGCCTGTCCTAGAATTCACTCTGTAGACCAGGATGGCCTTGAACTCACAGAGATCTGCCTACCTCTGCTTCTGCCTCTGCCTCCCAAGTGCTGGGACTAAAGCTGTGCACTACCACCATCACCATGCTGAGAATAGAGTCTTGGAAGTTGTCCTCTGACCTCGACTTACATGCATATGCCTACATACATGCAGATACACATGTAAATAAGGGAATAAAAATAAGGAAAAATTAAAGTATAAGGAAGGAAGGAGGGAAGGAAGGAGATATATCTGGGCAGTGTAGCACTTGGGAGGCAGAGGCAAGGAACCCCAGCCTGCTTGAAGCTATCATGCTCTTCCGAAGCAAGTTTCAAGCCAGCGAGAACTGCAGACAGAAAAGAGCTGGTGAGATGGCACAGTAGGTTAAGGAGCCTCTAAGCCAGAGGACCTGAGTCTAATCTCCAGGAGCCATGTGATAGGAGGAGAGAGTTGATTCCCACGAGTTTCCCTCTGACATCCACACTCATGTAGTAGCACACGCATATCCCCTCATCATACACACACACACACACACACACACACACACACACACACACGCATGTTTGCACATATACACAAATAAACAAATATAATAAGAATTAAATGCCATATGAAGTCCGGTTAGGCCTGTCAGGCCATGGGGCGCCTGACAACTACTTGGACTTTGACCCAGAGGTCAGAAGGGCACATTAGGAACACGGTGCTCAGCCCCCTGCCTGACTCTGCTGGCAGCTGATGCCCACACCTCTGCCACGGAGTTTTCCTGAAAACAGTTTCTCATAGCCCGAGGGGAGGGTCGTAAGTAACCTCTACTACCTTCAGTCCCATTCCATCCCAGCGTTCCAACTGTGGAGTTAATATTAGGGTCTGGGATCTTGAAATCTGTCACTTTTTTACATTTAAAACCTCATTTTCATCTTATGGGTAGATATGTGTGCCTGAGTACGGTCCGTGCTCCAGTACAGTGAGTGCTCACCACAGCCAGAGACGTTGGATCCCCTGGATCCACAGCTGCATGTGACTGGGAGCTGCCTGATGGGAGTGCTGGCTAACAAACCCAGGTCCTCTGCAGGAGCAGGACATGCTCTTAACCACGGAGCCATCTCTCCAGCCCCAAATCTGTATTTCTTCACTCAGAACCACAATGAAAGGGATGGAGCAGGTAAATGGCAACATCTTCCATCAGTAAAGAGAGGACCAAGGACTGGAAAGCTCAAACAAGGTCTCTCCTGAGCTGAGCCAGGTCTAAGGCAGGCGAGGAAGCCTAGGGAGGGCACAGCAGGGGGTCTGCAGCAGGGCTCTGGAACCCTGTTTGCAGGAACAGAACTTCTGCCTCCTTCCTCCCTCCCTCCCTCCCTCCCTCCCTCCTTCCTTTCTGGAAGCAGCAAAAGGGAGAGGCCAAGAAATGGTGGTGTGAGAGGCAAGAAAGGCAAGGGAGTCGGGAGCAGGGATGCCTCCACAGGCACCACAGATAGGACGCACGGATCAATATCCTTCCCGGATGGACAGACAGACACTGCCAAATCTACATCTCTAACCTGGACAACTCATTCCCTCCCGAGCTTCAGCTCAGTGTCTATCAGAGTGGGCTCAGAACCACCCCCTCCCCACCCCCAAGCTGCTGCTTTCTAAGCAACAGTGTCCACGAAAGGGTGGCACACACCTTTGAACCCAGATGACCTTGAACTCAGAGGTTTCCCTGTCTTAATCTTCTGGAACTCATAGCCACTATGCCTCAAGATCTCCATGCCAAGATCCAGGTCAGAAACTTGTATCTCCCAGCCTCCAGGTTAGGATCATGGTGAGCCTTCCAATTCTAGATTATAGTTCATTCCAGATATAGGCAAGTTGACAACCAGGAATAGCCACTACACCTATATATATAATCCAGACATTGGGTCTCGCAGCCGGGAGCCGGTGCGGCTGTGAAGGCCAGCGCGACTCCCTGCCTCTGCTCGCCTGGCATAGTTTTGGGTGCCGGCTCACCTCACCTGACTCGCCTGACTCGCAGTACTCAGAAGAAAGGTGGCTGGAATGCTAACGCTGGCAAGCAAGTTGAAGCGGGATGATGGTCTCAAAGGGTCCCGGACATCAGCTTCCACATCTGACTCTACTCGGAGGTTTTCGGTGAGAGACAAGTTGCTTGTTAAAGAGGTTGCAGAACTTGAAGCTAATTTACCTTATACATGTAAAGTACATTTTCCTGATCCAAACAAGCTTCATTGCTTTCAGCTGACTGTAAGCCCAGATGAGGGTTACTATCAGGGTGGAAAATTTCAGTTTGAAACTGAAGTTCCCGATGCCTACAACATGGTGCCTCCCAAGGTGAAATGCTTGACTAAAATCTGGCACCCCAACATCACAGAAACAGGGGAAATATGTCTAAGTTTACTAAGAGAACATTCAATTGATGGCACTAGCTGGGCTCCCACTAGAACATTAAAGGATATTGTTTGCGGGTTAAACTCTTTATTTGCCAATCTTTTGAATTTTGATGATCCACTGAATATTGAAGTTGCAGAACATCATTTGTGGGACAAGGAGGATTTTCAGGACAAAGTGGATGAATACATCAAACGCTATGCCAAATGATAAGAGGAGAGATCACAGGTCTGAGGACTTTGTCACAGTTGTCTCTGATGTGAAACAGCTC
>NC_034599.1:54550490-54601164 GCF_900095145.1 Mus pahari | reverse complement strand
GTGTCTGGGCCTCGGGAGTCGTCTGCTTCCCTTAACGTGTTTACTGAAACTTCTGTCAGGGCTGTATGCTGGAATCCATCCGAAGTTGTAATGAACTCACCACTGAGGATACAGCGCCCTTCGCCTTCTCTCTCTTTTCTCTCTGTGCACATGCCTTTTCTCTCTTTCTCTTCCCCTCCCCCCCATTTCTCTGTCCCCATGGTAACTCCTCTGGCCTCTTGGGGCCTTGGGGTCAATGAACTCACCTGAGAGCAGCTTCCAAATAAACCTGCATTTAATACAATCTAATCTGGCTTGAATTGGCTCATCTCACCAGTGGAGAAATAACCTATCAAGAAGGAAGAGGAGGAGAAAGACAGCAGGAGAAGAGGACCAACACGAAATGATATCTAATTCCTATCGCGTTGAAAACACAGGTAGACCCTTCAGCCTCCCGTGCCCGGGCTGTACTCCTCCAGGCCTGTCTGCCACCCCCGCCCCAGGCAACGCTCCGCCAAATTTACTAGCCCCTTCCCTGCCTTAGCTGTTACCAACCTCAGAGCAGAGCTCTCTCCCTCCCGGTCTCACCTGAGCCCCTGGAAGTAGCAGTGCCTATGGCTGATGCTGAAATCTCAACCAGGCACTGACCCCCTGAACCAGCAGGGCCCTACAGCTCCCAGAGGAGTGGTCCCCTGGGTGACCTCCCCCCAGGAAGGTACCCACACTCTCCCAGATTGACTTCTTGTGGACTTCTGAGATACCGGGGCTCCTTGTGGGTCCTGCCAACTCACTCCTCTCAAAGCCAGGCCCAGTGCCAATACCACCTTCGTCGCCAGCCAATACAGTAAGCCCCTGTGGTCTCCAAGGAGAGAACTGCCAACAACACTGCTCTTCTCAGACAAAGGCCACATCACCATGCAGGCCCCCGACAGGACAAACTCAAAATATGTGGAGGTAGCCACAAGGGACAGGAAGCTGTGTAGACTTCTGGCCTGGGTAGAACCTCAAAAACCAAGGCTTGGCAAGCTGAGCTTGGGCTGAGATTCTGCCAGGATGTAGTCCCAAATCCTCTAGGCCTCCTCCCCACCCTCATGTCTCAGCTCACCTCCCACCTAACAGAGGAAGAATGCCTCCTGTTAGCATTAGTGTGGATCCTTCTGATTCACTTTAGAATTACCAGCAGGACTTTAGAGAGATAAGACAGACAGACAAACAAAAGCAACACTGTGGTTGGACAGGTCCATACTCTCTGCCCCCAGGAGGCTAAGGCAGAGGGCGCGAGGTCAAAGCTATCCTACAACGTGTAGTATGTTTAAGAGAGCCTGAGCTAGATTTGAGAAACAAAAGTGCCAGGCATGGTAGTGCATGCCTTTAATCCCAGCACTTGGGAGGCAGAGGCAGGCGGATTTCTGAGTTCGAGGCCAGCCTGATCTACAAAGTAAGTTCCAGGAAAGCCAAAGGCTACACAGAGAAACCCTGTCTTGAAAAACAAAACAAAACAACAACAACAAAAAAAGTCGTCCTGCCGGGCCTGGTGGCGCAGGCCTTTAATCCCAGCACCCGGGAGGCAGAGGCAGGCGGATTTCTGAGTTCGAGGCCAGCCTGGTCTACCAAGTGAGTTCCAGGACAGCCAGGGCTATACAGAGAAACCCTGTCTCGAAAAACCAAAAAAAAAAAAAAAAAAGTCGTCCTGTCCAATACTTTCCTTTCCTTCCCTCCCTCCCTTCCTCCTTCCCTTTCTCCCTTCCTTCCTTCCTCCTCCCAGCCCCCTCAGATAGGGTCTTTCTATATAGCTCTGGCTGTTCCAGAACCCAGTAAATAAATCAGGGCTGGCCCTGAACTCACAGAAATGCAGCTGCATCTGCCTCCAGAGTGCTAGGATTAAAGGCGTGCTAGGATTAAAGGCGTGCATCACCATTTGCAAATCAACACATTTAAAAATCACACCTGGACACCAGCCCCCAGAACCCCTCCTTGCACCCTCTGGCTTTGTCCCTACCATCCCCCCAAAAAGCGTCATCCTGACATCTGACAGTTGATTGCTTCCTGTCCGGCAGAGTGGGACTACATAATCTGTTTCAGTGCTGTATGTATATCTATTTGGGTCTTGATTTTTTTGAGACAGTTTCCTATAGCCCATGTTGGCTTGGAACTTGCTATATAGCCGAGGATGACCTTGAACTTCTAATCTTCCTGCCTCCATCTCCCACATGCTAGGTCTGTGCCACCAATGGTCCGTTCATGCATGTTAGACCTTGTGCTAATGTGTTAGGTTGGCACTCTTCCAAATGAGTTCTATCTCTAGCACATGCTGTGTTGTATATGTAAACTGCATTTCCCTATCAATTCTATTGTATGGATATAATTTATGGCTTTCCTTTTGCTAGTGACAGGTTGGGCAGTTTCCAGGTTTGTCTTGTTATGAAAGCAACAAAAAGTCTGGTGCCCACCTTGTGAACACAAGTATCCACTCCTGCGGGTAAGCACTCAGCAGCAGCATTGCTGGGTCACAGGCAAGTAACAAGCCCCTGGCATCCAAATGCTCCAAGGTGAACTGAAATCAGCAGCCAGAGTCATGATGACACTGGAAGAACCCTGCCCACCGTGTCCTCTCTTTGGGGCTCACAGGGAAGAACATGCCTCCTTCTCCTCAAGGCTACTTGTCTGCCTGGATCAAGAACCTAGAGTCCCGGCCACACCAAGTTTCAGGTACATTGTCACCAGACAGGGTGGGTGGCTCCTGGTTACTAGGGATCCCCCCTGTCTGCTAAGGCCATAAAGCCCATTTCCTATGTTCTGCCAAGAAAGTGTTACAGGTTGGCTTTTCCCATGTGGCAAAAGCTAGTTTGGTATTATTGGAAGAATAACACAGTATTCTTTCTGGAAATCTTGTGCTTTCTCAAAGCCACAGCCCCTCCACACAACCCAGAAACTGGCTGGCAAGAGCCCCCTGAGGACAAATAGGACAACATGTATAGAGTCACTAATGTGCTAAAATGTGAGGATTAAAAGGGTTTCTTTTTTTTCTTTCTTTTTTTTTTTTCCCCAAAACAAGGTTTCTCTGTGTAGCCCTGGCTATCCTGGAAATCACTTTGTAGACCAGGCTGGCCTCGAACTCAGAAATCNGCCTGCCTCTGCCTCCCAAGTGCTGGGATTAAAGGTGTGCACCACCACTACTCTGCATACCTTTTTTTTTTTTTTTTTTTTTTTTTAAGATTTATTTATTGTAGCCAGGCATGGTGGCGTATGCCTTTAATCCCAGCACTTGGGAGGCAGAAGCAGGCGGATTTCTGAGTTAGAGGACAGCCTGGTCTACAGACTGAGTTCCCAGACAGCCAGGGCTACACAGAGAAACCCTGTCTTGAAAATCAAAAAAAAAAAAAAAAAGATTTATTTATTGTATGTATGTGAGTACACTGTCACTCTCTTCAGATATACCAGATCCCATTACAGATGGTTATGAGGCACCATGTGGTTGCTGGGAATTGAACTTAGGACCTTTGGGAGAACAGCCAGTGCTCTTAACTGCGGAACCATTTCTCCAGCACCCTGTAGTTGGTATCTTGAGGCCACACCTAGACAACTTGTTGTACTGAGAAATGGCTAAGCCCTCCTGCTGAGTAGAAATGGGGACGGGGACAGAGACAGGGGAATCCCACAGCTGAATTGCATCCTGGTGCAGTGGGGCAGGAGACATAAATTATAGGTCCCCTGTCAGGTCCCAATCCCATTGCCCCACTCAGCAGCCCTGGAAAATGTCTCTCAGAGGAGCTGCACTTGTCAAGTCACAGGCCCTGCCCAGAGAAGGGTCTGAGCCACCTAGATTACGAATGGACTGTTTCCTTTTATTGCTTAGGGATGCTTTGAGATGAAACAAGTATGTGGTGGGCAGAGGCTCTTCATCAAGAGATTATAGGAAGATCAGACCACAGCGGCCAGAAGCCCATGTATACTCCAGACCCCGCCATCTGCACTTGGCCAGGAACTTCCTGAGAAGAAAGAGGTAGGGTCTCAGATTCCTTTTCTAATGAGTGCAGAGTGGGAAACAGAAGATGGGGGGGAGGGAGTGTGTGGCTGGAGTGAACAGCAGGGATAAGCTGTGCAGATGTTCTGTAGGAAGGCCTAGAGCTAAGCAAGAGACCACAGAGGACAGACCCAGGGGGTCACAGGCCAGATCTTCAGTCTAGGAGAGAGCAAAGGGGAATCTGCTCTCCTCAGCTGTCTGTTAAACTTCCAGTTCTGCTTGCAGTGCCCAATGCTTGCAGCCAGACAGGAAACCTCCAGGTCAGGTTTGCCCCCAAACCATGTACCTGGTTAGAAGCACAAAGGTTAGATGTCATTTAGGCCATAAATGGGGCAAGTTGTGCTGCCTGCATTCCCTGGCTGGAGAGCGGGAAGCAGCTAGATTCTGTGACCTTATAGGACTGGACCACCATGGTGGTGTCCAACAACTAATCCTAGGCCACAGCCACACCGGCATGAGTCTTGAGGCCAGGAAGAGGAACTGACTGAAGGGGACATTCAAACCATGTCAGGCTTCCTTAGCCCAAAGAACTAACTTCCTTTCTGGAGTGGTCTGTGACAAAGAGTAAACAGGTCCAGCTCAGGTTGCCCATCATCTGACCCTAGGTGCAGCTCTAGTCCAGTGAGAACGAGGGCGGCATCCGAGGCCCCGCGCTAGAGCTAAAGCCCCTCCCTCGTACCTGGAGAACATCAGATGATTCATACTCCAGTCCGGACAGTGGTCCTTCTTTCCTGCTATCATGTATCCAAGTAGCCTCAACTCACGACGTGGAGCCAAGGACAACCTTGAATGTGTACTTCTGTTCTAACTCCTCCTATCTCTACCTCTCGAATGGCTAGGATTATTTGCCACCAAGCCTGGTATCTGTGGTGCTGGAGATAGAACCTGGAGCTTCATGGATGTTAGGCAATCACTCTACCCACTGAGCCACATCCCTGCCAATGGCGACCTTTCCAACACAGCATGTGGCCTGGGCACTCCAGAGACTCCGCCCCCTCCTGCCCCTGTAGCTTTCCCTGGATGCAGGGTAAGGCCACACCTTCTCCAAAAAGATCCCAGGAGAGAGGATTGCAAAGAAACCAGAGAGACATTCCAGGGCTGAGAGGACAACCCAGAGGCCCTCTGGGGAATGGAGTTTCCCAGACAGACATTCCCCAGTCTTTCTCTTCTTTACTCAAAGACAAACAAGCTGAGAGAGCCAGTAGCTCAGGCACAGGCTAGGCCACCTGGGAGGTGGACACGGGCTGAACAAGAATGAGTTCTAACCCTAACAGGAGTTTCTTCTCCCTGCAGGGAACTCAGAAACCTGTGTTTTCCTACCCAGTAGATTGTGAGAGTTAAGAGCAAGGCTGGCTCCATCTTCTTCTGTGGCAGCCAAGATATTTATATCTGCCTGTACCTCTTACTTCAGCCCAGTTCTGCCCTACCCCCAAGTTCTTCACTGCTTGGGTGACTGGACCACCCCCAGTGGTCCAAACTCTTTTCTCCTGTTTCCTGACCTCCAAACCCAAGTCCAGGCTCTCAGCCTGCCAAAGGGATATAGTTCCTTGTGGAATAGATGTCACAGCAAGGTGTTCAGCTGGCCTCACTCTGAAGAAGCAGGGAGGGGGGCGGATAAGCTGCTCCCCTCTGCTGTGGCTGGGCTATGCTCTGCCAGCCTGCTCCTGCCTAGAACAGAATCCCCTTGTCCTCGTCCTTTAGCTACTCTCCTCCCTGAAACTGTTCCTGCGTCCAGGGATGGAAGTGACCTCCATCCCGCCCTGAAACGTCCTGGGCTGCATGGCATGCTTACATAACCATCTCTAGGCTGAGCCTTGCCACTCTGTCTCTCACGTTCCAGGAACTCGCCCAGTTTCATGCATGCAGTAAGTGCTCAATAATAATCCAAGGGCTAAACAGACACTCCCAGCTGAAGGGCTCCTCTGTGTGTGCAGTTTGTTCAGAAATGGAGGGCTCTTAAGGTGCAGACACAAGCCTGAAGTGACAGCAGTCTCTGGTTGGTCCTTGAACCTCTGGAGATCCTGTCACTGCTTCAGAGCCTCTACAAAATAAAAGTACATAAAATCCTCTTGTTTTTTTTTGCTGAAAGGACCCTGATATAGCTGTCTCTTGTGAGGCTATGCCAGTGCCTGGCAAATACAGAAGTGGATGCTCACAGTCATCTATTGAATGAAACACAGTGTCCCCAATGGAGGAGCTAGAGAAAGTACCCAAGGAGCTGAAGGGGCCTGCAACCCTATAGGAGGAACAATATAAACTAACCAGTACCCCCCAGAGCTCGTGTCTCTAGCTGCATATGTAGCAGAAGACAGCCTACTTGGCCATCACTGGGAGGAGAGGCCCTTGGTCTTTCGAAGATCATATGCCCCAGTACAGGGGAATGCCAGGGCCAGGAAGCAGGAATGGGTGAGTTGGGGAGCAGGGCAGGGGGAGAATATAGGGGACTTTCAGGATAGCATTTGAAATGTAAATGAAGAAAATATCTAATAATAATAATATTAAAAAAAAGAACATCTAAAAAAATCCTCTTGCTTGTGGGCTGTATGATGATCTGAAAGGAGTCAAAGGGCAGCCCAAAGGTGGTGGGGGACCCCCCCACAGCCCTGCCCTTTGAGCTTCTAATTCCTTACCAGCACAGTGAGAGCTGTAGCCCCATCACACAAGGAGAGGATACATAGAGGTATAGCTCCCTCCCCACAGAATTAACAACATGGGCGTACAACCAGGCCTCATGTGCTCCCAGAGCTCCACTCATGCCTTGAGTGCCCACATCTTTCTTTGGTCTATGACACAAGGGAGCAAGAGCTTGCAGACAAAGGCATTCCGGTTCCTAGGCTACACCAGCAATGGGCTCCTACCTGCTGACCAAGAGAGAGACAACTCCCTCCGACACGGCCACGCTCAGAGGCCATCCTCACTGTTCCTCCATCATCCACAGAAAGCTTTTGGACAGCCATGGCTGTTTCTGTCCCACACAGAGCACAAACACCCACAAAATGAAAACAGTCACTAGGGAGATAGTCAGGGACAAAGAGCTGAAACCCAGGAGCTCCCCTTATGGGACACCCAGGCTTTCCTACAGTGCCTGGGCCACATCAGGGCAGGCAGGAAGTTCTGCAAACCTCGTGGCTGGCAAGCTAGCCCTGCCAGCAGTGCCCACAGCTGGGGCAGCATCTGTTAAGCTGGTCCCCCTGGACCTGATGACAGACAACTTTTTTTGGCAGGCTCCTTGGGACCTAGCCATCTCCACACAAGAAGCTAGTCATTCAGGTCTAAAAACAGACTTGCATTCAGTCAGAAACAGAACACCCCTGGACTCCCCGTGACGACTCTTCAGAAGGGAGGTGGACAGACAACCTTGGCCACACAGATTCCCCCCACTCAGACTGCCAGGGGTGTGGCTAGTCTCCAATGACAAGTCAGCTCTGTTTACCCATGGATACTGTCCAGCAGAACCCACTCTAGCATCTGAGGATGCCCATCTCAGAATCCCAGTGGTCCTGTGGACACACCAGATTCTGATCAGAACCACAGGCAACTGTGAGGCCCTAGGGCCCCAGGAGAGACAGGGTGGGGCAAAGGCAGGGAGGTAGGCCCAGGAACCACAACTTCTGCTGGGGGCTTTGAGGAAGCCACTGTTGCTTTCTGGGACAAGAAACTCTCCACTTAGGAGATAAAAAGGAGAGGCGAGAAAGGTAGGTGACCTACCCTGCCCTCTGTTAGAAGAATTTCTGTCCCAGAAGGGGCTGGCAGCATGCTTGGAGACTGCTAGCTCCCCTCCCTTCTGTCTTCTTTCTACAGCTACCAATTGAAAAATGAATGCTTGCTGTTCCACTCTGGGCAAGCACCGACTGTGTGTTCCAGGAAAGGAAGACAGGGTACTACCCGCAACATGCCTGCCCAGGGAGGCAGACATGAGACAAATATTTACATAGACCAGTACATAATTATAAGTCTATAATGTATGCTCCGAGGAGAATCACGGGAGTCAGGAGAAATTCTATCAGAAGGCGGGGCCCACCTGTGGACAGACAGTAAGAGTGACTCTCCTCTAAAGCAACGAAGGCCCTGCAGCTGACCTCTGTTGGATGTTCACCAGATGGTGGCTGCGGAGGTGACCTCATTAGAGAGGTCAAAGGGCAGGAGGCCAGAGGTGTGGGACTGTATGAGGCACGTAGCATGGGCCCTGTGAGCAGTACTGGTGAACAGTAAGGAGGTGAGTAGTGAGACCAAAGCTGGATAGTAAAGACCCTGTGAGCCTCAGGGGAGTCACTACCAACAAGCAACGGGTACCCAGAGAAGTGATTTAAAAGAAAAGAAGAATACTATTAACTTTGGTTTTTTGTTTTGTTTTGTTTTGTTTTGTTTTTTTGTTTTTTTTTGAGACAGGGTTTCTCTGTATAGCTCTGGCTGTCCTGGAATTCATTTTGTTGACCAGGCTGGCCTTGAACTCAGAAATCCGCCTGCCTCTGCCTCCCAAGTGCTGAGATTAAAGGCGTGCGACACCACGCCCAGCTTTGTTTTTGTTTTTGTTTTTGTTTTTAAGATTTATTTATTGTTATACACTGTAGCTGACTTCAGACACACCAGAAGAGGGTATCAGAAATCATTATGGGTGGTTGTGAGCCACCATGTGGTTGCTGGGATTTGAACTCAGGACCTTCGGAAGAGCAGTCAGTGCTCTTACCCGCTGAGCCATCTCACCAGCCCAGTTTTTGTTTTTTTAAAGTAAGTATTTGTATTAAATTCTTTATGTGTATAGATGTGAGTGCATGTGTGCCTGTAGAGGTCGGAGCACAACTTCAGACAGTTGGCTCTTACCACCATGTGGCTCCCCGGGATTGAATCAGAGTTGTTAAACCATCACGCTGGATCCTAACACCAAACTGGATCTTTAAAATGGTTAAGATGCCAGGGCTGGAGAGATGGCTCAGTGGGTAAGAGCACTGACTGCTCTTCCAAAGGTCCTGAGTTCAAAACCCAACTACCACGTGGTGGCTCACAACCATCCGTAATGAGATCTGACGCCCTCTTCTGGTGTGTCTGAAGACAGCTACAGTGTACTTACATAGAACAATAAATAAATCTTTAAAAAAAAAAAAAGAAAAAGAAAGAAAAAGAAAAATGGTTAAGATGCTAAGTTGTATGTTATGTGGATTCTGTAAATCACACTTCATTCATTCATTCATTCATTCATTCATTCATTTTAAGGCAGGATCTCGCTAGGTCTCCCAGAAATCGGCTTGCCTCTGCCTCCCAAGTGCTGGGATTAAATGAATATGCTACCCAGCCAACAGTTTAAAAAAGAACCCTTACAACTGGATAAAAGGACAAATAGCCCTATTAAAGAGAGGCACATATTTGAAGTAATATTTCTCAAAAGACGATACTAAACGTCCAGGAAGCGTGTAAAAAGGCCATCAACATCATTGGTCACCAGGGAAAAAGAATCAAAGCCACAAAGCATCCTACCCCATTCCCCCTGGAAGACTGTCATCGGTGAAGGTATGGGCGAGGCTGTGGAGACACTGGGACCCCTACTCCCCTTGGTGGGATGTGAAATGGGGGGGCAAGTACTTTGTTTTGTTTTGTTTTTGTTTTTTGTTTGGTTTTTCGAGACAGGATTTCTCCGTATAGCCTTGGCTGTCCTGGAACTCACTCTGTAGACCAGACTGGGCTCAAACTCAGAAATCCACCTGCCTCAGCCTCCCAAGTACTGGGATTAAAGGTGTGCGCCACCACTACCCAGCTGGGGAAAGTACTTTGGAAAGAAACTTGGTGGTTCTTCGAACTGCTGAAGTTATCATACAACCTAACAAACATCGCAAGGAACATACAAAAGACAGTTAAAAATCCGTGTTCAGAGACTAGAGAGATGGCTCAGTGGTTAAAAGCATGTCTGCTCTTCCAGAGGACCAGAGTTCGATTTCCATTACCCACATCACAGTTCACAAGCATCTGCAACTCAGCTCCTGGGGATTCTGACACCTCTAGGCCTCTGTGGGCACTTCACATGCACATACCCACACACAGACATCTCTCCAGCCCCCAATTAAATAATTAAAAATAATAAAACAAATCATCAAAAATGCAAGTCCACACAGAGTACTATGCGTGAATTCTCACAGCATTATTCAGAAAAGTCAAAAGATGAAAACGGCCCAAACGCCAAACGCTTATCCATAGATAAACAAAATATTTCCTTTGCTATCCAAAAAAGACCCAAGAAACAAAAACACTGACACAGGCTAATCTTAAATGAATCTCTTTTTAAAACTTGGGCAGTGGGGTGGGGAGGGATGGCTGATCTCAGTGAGTGGAGAAGCCGGAAGAGGTTGTCAAATCCCCGGAGCTGGAGTTACAGGTAGTTACTGAGCCATCTCTCCAGCCTCTATAAAAGGATCTTTACAATACTGTTAATGAAAGAAGCAGTCACAAAAGACCACTTACTCTGTGGTTACATGTGTAAGGAAAACACAAAACTGGCAGATCTGTACAGACAAAAAGCAGACTGGTACTTCCTGGGGGTCGGTAGTGATGTGTCTAATGGTACATTTAGCGTCTTTGCAGGGCAAATATTCTGGAATTAAACAGTGGTCTTGGTTACACAACTGTGTGAACATTATAAACATCACTGAATTGGACAGGCAGCAGATGGCTGTGTAGCACATGGTCTTAGCATGCAATGGCCTAATTGCATCACTAGCACTGAATAAAAAAAGCGAACAGACATGAATTTTATAGTGTATGAATTCTATCTCAATGTAAATGAGGAGGAAGGGAGGGAAGAAGAAAGAAGAGATCCAGGGCTTAAAGATTGTGTAGAGGAAAAAGAGAGAGGTAGACTCCCCAAATTAGGTTATAAATAGGGGCCTAAGAAATAGAAAGAAAAAAAAAAAATCCGGGAAATGTTGGCACTCGCCTTTAATCCCAGCATTTGCCTTTTCTTTCGCCTTAATCGCGGCACTCAGGTGGTAGGGACAGGGGGAATCTCTGAATTCAAGGCCAGCCTGGTCTACCCAGTGAGTTCCAGGACAGCCAGGGCTACACAGAGAAACCCTGTCTGGAAAAACAGGACAAAACAAATAGGAAGATGTAAAATTCCAGGCGTGTAGTTGCCATGAAAACACGGAAGCATTTCCGAGGGAGGACTGGGCAAGCATCGGACAAACAGTGCTGAGGTTTGCTGAGGGTAAGTAACAGCAGAAGTGAAGGACGGACCTTGAATTTGGACACGTGGACGGGTAACCTCAGCAAGGACACTTTGGTGCTGTGATGGGCCTGACTCCTCCTTCCTTCCTCCCAGACTGGTGACTGGGAGGGACAGTGAGCCTCCGACCACATGTGAGGAAACCGGGCCACCAGCCAGCTCAGAACCACATCAGCCTGGGATGCTTGCCTTTCCTCACTTCCAGTAAGAGATGGCGCAGTTGCCGGGTTTGGGCAGGGCTACACACTTCTCTGGTCCTTAAAGGTTGTTGAGCGCATTCATTGGAGACCCGGTGCTGCTTTACTGCCTGGTCACATCCCCCCACCCTCCAGCCACTCTCACCTGCAGCTCCTCCACCCCAAGGACGCACCAACCACATTTTCCAGGGCTAAACCTGCCCTGGAAAGGACCGGGAAGACCAAGGTCCCTCAGTCCCTGGTGGCAGCCACACCCAGAATTCCAGTACCACACTTAGTGGTTCCCAAGGCGGCGCCGGCAGCGACACTGATCGCGTCAGTATGGCGCGGCCCGGTCTTCTGCCAGCTGGTGAGTCGAGCTGGTAGCACAGAGTAGATCGGGAGACCTGACGTGAGGGCAGGCGCAGCACCCCCACCAACCAGCTTCCCGGGATGCTGAGCCGGCGCTGGGCTCCTGGAGTGGTGCCCAGTACCAGAGCTGGCAGCTGGCCGCGACTGTGCACACCCCTGGCAGGGCTGGAGTCCACACCCTGCTGCAGGCTCTCGACAACGTGGCTTCCCAGGCAGATTCCTGACCAATGATCTAGTCTTGAGCAGCTTGCTGGGTCCTGGGGCCTCTTTCCCAGGGAGCACCCCAGACTATGTAATTGATAAAAAGTCCTAGGGAGTGCCAGCTCTCGCCACTGTTAATTCAACCTTTGGAGGTTGTAGCTATTGTACAAAGGTGAGAAGTATAAAGATGTATGTATTTTTTTAAAAAATGTTGTTTGACGGTATAAGAAAAACCTAGGGGGTTGGTGAGATGGCCTAATCAGTAAGAACACTTTCATGTAAGAATGAGGGCTTCAGACAGGCAGTGGTGGCATATGCCTTTAATCCCAACAATTGGGGGCAGAGGCAGGCGGATTTCTGAGTTCGAGGACAGCCTGGTCTACAGAGTGAGTTCCAGGACAGCCAGGGCTACACAGAGAAACCCTGTCTCCAAAACAAAACAAAACAAAAAAAGAAGAATGAGGGCTTCAATTTAATCTGGAGAAAGGAGATGGAGAGCAATTGAGGCAGACACTTGACCTCTGAATCAAGTGAACAAGAGCAAGCACACACACACACACACACACACACACACACACACACGCAAAGGGAGAAACAGAGAAACTGTGATACCTTGTGATATGTAACAAACACAGTAAGAGATGCCCCCAGCCCACTGGGGGATGCCTCACACACACTAGGCAAGGATTCTACCAGCCCACCCAACTACATCCCTAACCCTAAGAGTTCATTACTATTCTAATGGTTACAAGAGCAACATAGAAATCTATAGCTGGGTGTGGTGGCCCATGCCTGGAACCACAGCATCCACGAGGCTGAGGCAGGAGGATCATGGGGCTGAGTTAGAGGTCCACCTAGATTACATAATGGGAGGGTTGGGGGAGAGGTAAATTCTTGTAAATTGACTCTAAATGGTCCTACGTTTTATTTGATCTGGAAGACTATATGCTTGAGAACAGTCAAAACTTTTTTGAGAAGAAAATGTGGAGGCGTCACCTAGCCAAATGTCAGAACAAATTACAAAGGTAGTGCTGGCTTACAAAGGACACAGAGAGGCCAGCAAACCATATGTGGATATAAGGAATTTGAGTGTACAATGAAAATATTTTGAGAAAGAGAAAATAAATTGCCTAATAGATGTGATAAGACACAGGCTATCTCACATCACTCACAAAAATATATCCCAGGCACAGTAAACATCTGCAAATCTCTAACTTTTGGGTTAAATTGAAGCAGGGTCTTGAACTCAAGCCAATCCTCCTGCTTCAGTCTTCTGAGTGCTGGGATTATATGCATATGTCATCACACCCAGCTAAATACCTATAAGTCTAAATCTATAAAGAATTAGAATAAAATAGAAACTTCTTTAATATCAGAAGAGTTTCCCAAGTAAGGTACAAAATCTAGAAAACAAAGATTTAACTGTATAAGGGACTGCAGAGATGGCATAGTGGTCCCACACACTGGCTGCTACTCCAGAGGACCCAGATTCTATTCCCAAAACCCATATGGTAGCTCACAACTGTCTGTGACACCAGCCCCAAAGAGCATACACCTCTGCCCTTCTTCGGTACTTGGACTCACAGATACATACACAGATGCAGGCACGCATACACCTATACATAGTTTTAAAATAACAAAGCTCCCCCCCACCTTTTTGGGTTTTTCGAGACAGGGTTTCTTTATGTAGTAGCTCTGGCTGTCTTAGAACTTTCTCTGTAGACCAGGCTGGTCTCAAACTCACAGAGATCCATCTGCCTCTGCTCACCCCATCCTCCAAGTGCCTGGCTACAATAATAAAGTTTTTAATTGCATAAGAAATGTTAAGCTCGGGGGCTGGAGAGATGGCTCAGAGGTTAAGAGCACTGACTGCTCTTCCAAAGGTCCTGAGTTCAATCTCCAGCAACCACAGGGTGGCTCACAACCATCCATAGTGAGATCTGACGCCCTCTTCTGGTGTGTCTGAAGACAGTTACAGTGTACTTATTTGTAATAATAAATACATCTTTTAAAAAAAATTAACTTTGGGCTGAAGAGATGACCTGCAGAGCTGGGTCCCCATGCCAGTTTGACCACTCACACCTATGACACCAGCTCAAGGGGATCCAAAGTCTCAAACCTTCGGAAGTACCTACCTACAAGAGCACATTCCCCTACACATACACACATTTTTAAAGAAATGAGCTTTGGCGGAGGTTTGTGGTGCACGCCTTTTATCCCAACCCTTGGGAGGCAGGGGCAGGTGGATCTCTGTGTGTTCAAAGTCAGCTTGGCATACAGAGTGAGTTCCAGGACAGCCAGGGGTGTAGAGAGAGAGAGAGACTGCTTCAAAATAAATAATGAATAAATAAACTTTGATCTGGTGTCCTAGTTCTTGTTTTGTGTTTGTTTGTTTGTCTGTTTTACTTTATACAAGTTTGAGAGCTAGAGTTACCTGAGAGAGTCACACTGAAAAATGCCTCTGTAAGACTGGCCAATGGAGAAGCCTGGGAAGGATTTTCTTTTCTTTCTTTCTTTCTTTCTTTTTTTTTTTTTTAAGATTTTTTTTTTTAAAGATTATTTATCTTATGTATGTGAGTACACTGCAGCTGTCTTCAGACACACCAGAAGAAGGCATCGGAGGCTGGGCGTTGGTGGCGCACGCCTTTAATCCCTGCACTCGAGAGGCAGAGGCAGGCAGATTTCTGAGTTCGAGGCCAGCCTGGTCTACAGAGTGTGTTCCAGGAGAGCCAGGATTACACAGAGAAACCCTGTCTCGAAAAAAGAAAAAAAAAGAGAAAAAATAAAAATAAAAAAGAGGGCATTGGATCCCATTACAGTAGGTTATGAGCCACCATGTAGTTGCTGGGAATTGAACTCAGGACCTCTGGAAGAGCAGTCAGTGCTCTTAACCGCTGAGCCATCTCTCCAGCCCAGGATTTTCTTATGTAGTGATTGAGGAAGAAGGGCCCAGGCCCTTATAGGTGCGCCCACCACTAAGCAGATGGTCCTGGGTTATATAAGAAAGCAGGCTGAGTGGGCTGTGACGAGCGAGCCAGTTAGTGGCATTCCTCCACAGTTCTTGCCTGGACTTCCTGCCTAGACTCCCTCAGTGATGGAGTGGGGCCTGAGAGCTGGGAGCTCAGGAATCCTTTCCTCTCCAAGTTGCTTTTGGTCATTATATTTCACCACAGCAATGGAAACGCTAAGACCTGGGGCTGTAGCTTAGCAGTAGAGTGTTTATCTAGCTTGTGCAATGCCTTAGTACTGCAAGACTTAAAGTAGAGCAAACTTCACACCTTAGAAAGGAAGGCAGAGGAAGCTCTTAGAGCAGGTTCTGAGTCATCAGCGAGGCTCCGAGCTGGAGGCACTTCGGAGGAGATACCTTTGGGTGAGCACGTACTCTCTATCAGTTCCATAGCCGGCACAGCCTGGGGATCTCCGACAAAGCCGAAGTTAATGTCTAACAGACAGTGAATGGAGAGCTCAGAGGTGAATCATGGAGCGTAGGACCTCAGACCCAGATTTCTCTGAGAAGCTGGATTACTTCTATGGCATTACATTGACTACCCAGAAAATGACATAAAAGACCAAAATTAAAAAAATAAAAAATTTTAAAAAAGCAACACAAAATCCTCTCTTTCTCTCCCTCTCCCCCTCCCCCTCCCCTTTTGTTTGAGACAGAGTTCTCTGGGTAGTCCTGGCTGTCCGGGAACTCACTCTATAGACCGCTCTAGTCTCAAACTCAGAGATCTGCCTGCCTCTGCCTCCCGAATGCTGGAATTGTGCGTGTGCACTCACGTGAGTACACACACACACACACACACACACACACACACACGCACACGCCGCTCAGGAGTATGGATACAGAGGAGCAGTAAGAGTAGGTATGGTGTGCTCTGAGACTTCAGGTTCAATCTGCAGAGCCTACACAAAAAGCAAAGGACGTATGTGACTAGAAAGACAGAGCTGGATTTAAAACGAAATGTGGGCCCACTTGGTAGTTTCTTCAGGCATGTGGCTGCAGCCCTGATTCCCAAACCCAAATGGACCATCCTCTAGTTAGCGACCCTTCCCCTACAACAATCTGTCATTCTGCTGCTTCCTTGATGAAACCATTCCTAGTCTGATGGGTACAGTCAAGGCCCCACCCCCACTGCCACCCCCTCCAAGTAACCTTCTCACTTTCTGCTCCTCCAAAGACTCTTCCCACATTACAGACCCCAGGTGACAGGCTAACACAGTGGTTCTCAGCCTCTCCAACGCTGTGACCTTCTAATGCAGTTCCTCTTCTTATGGTGATCCTGGATCTCAAAATTATGGTCTTTGCTACTTCATAACTATAATGTTGCTACTGATATGAATAGAAAGGTAAATATCTTGACATGCAGGATATCTGATATGTCACCCCTGCGGAAGAGCTGGTTGACCACCAAAGGGGTCTTGACCCACAAGCTGAGGACCGCTGGTCTAATGTAAACTACGTCCCTCAGGGATAGACACAGGTAGCAGTGCAGGCATGTGAATTCCTGGGGGTTGTGGCAGAAGTATCCTTAAACCTCGTCACCAATAAAACAGATTCAAGATGCAGGCTCCCAAAATGATTCTGACAAACAAGTAAACAAGTAATAATAAACCCTCGGCTTCAACCGTGGTCGCTAAGTGCCCTTCCCAGGAGAGGGAACAGCGTGTCTTAGAGAGGTAGCTGGTTCTGAAGCCAAAGAAGGAAATGCACAAATAAGCCTAAAACATCTAATCCTACCCAAAATGAGGGAGGGAGGGAGGCAGGCATCAAAACTATTGTCATGGCACAAAGACTAATCCACAGCCTTGAAGGATGGTACAGTGTATCAATCAGAATTCTATTTACAGTAGACTACAATATCCCCACTATGCTGAAGTCTATGAGGCCCTAATAACACAAATCACTGGTGGACACTAGGGACCCATCTCATAATTTTGAAAAGTAGTAAATAATTCTTCGAGATTTTATTTATTTATTTATTTATTTATTTATTTATTTATTTTAATGATTTGTGGGGATTGGTGTTTTGCCTGCTTGTATGTCTGTGTGAGGGTGTCTGAGACCCTGGAACTGGACGTACAGATAGTTGTAAGCTGCCATGTAGGTGCTGGGAACTGAACTTTTACCACTGAGCCATCTCTCCAGCCCCTGAAAATGAGTGAATAAAAAGAGAGAGCCAAGTATTTATTCCCAGTACTAGCTGTCCTCAGAGTAGCCACGTAATCAAAGAGGGGACCCTTATTTGAAAAGAAAGAGTCCACCTGATAAATGAAGAAAGACTTGCAGAATTACATTCATGATCCTTTTGCTCTTTAATGAAATGAGTCTACGTGACATAATCATCAGGGGTTACTTACATGACCCAAAGGGATAGAACCAAACATTGGGTTTTCCTGAAGTGTAAAATACCCTCCCTACTTGTCCAGGGATCTAGATCCACCTTCCAGGTGAGAAATTTTGCTTGTATGTAAGTTTGTCTGTCTATGCGCTCCTTGCAATTCTGGTGTCTGTAGAAGCCAGAAGATGGCATCAGATCTTCTGCAACTGGAGTTACAGGTGCTTGTGAGCCACTGCTTGGGTGCCAGGAGCAAGCCTGAGTCCTCTGGAAGAAGAGCTAGTGCTCTGAACTGCTGAGCCAGCTCATCAACCCAATCAATATTTTAACCACCACCAGGCATTCACACCTGTAATCTCAGTGGAGCTGAGGTAAGAGGAACCCCAGGAAATCCATTTCAAGGCAATCTGGGCTATAGTAATTCTCTCTGTCGTCTCTGTCTCTGTCTCTCCTTCTCTCCCCACTTCTCTCTTATATGCACACACTCTTAAGTGAAAATTTAAAAAACTTAAACACAGAACAAAAAATTCAATTTCTTTGGTAGCAAAAGAAGCCTTGTGATTCTGAATGTCACTGACTTACCATAAAATTAAGTTTCTGAGTAGCCCTTCAAGTTTCAGAAGTTATTTTTGGAGCTTGGGACATAGTTTAGTGGTAAAATGAATGCTGAGTGTGTATGAGTCCCTGATTTAGATTCTCCAGTACCACCAAAGAAAAACAAAAAGGCTCCAATAATGACAATAATGTAAATAATGTTCTGTGGGTCCTGAGTGATCACTAGCAAGCTCTGAGTCATTTTGGTTCATTCCAACACAGTTGAAAACATAGAAAGGAACAGGCCTTCCAGCCGGGATAGCCATCTGCCCATGTGAACCAAGGTTGCCACCGACCCTCAGTTAGAGAAAAAGGGGAGCTGATGAGATGAAATACCAGGGGGACTGGAGAGATGGCTCAGCAGTTAAGAGCACTGACTGCTCTTCCCAAGGTCCTGAGTTCAAATCCCAGTAACCACATGATGGCTCACAACCATCTGTAATGAGATCCAATGCCCTCTTCTGGTGTGTCTGAAGATAACTACAGTGTACTCATCTACATAAACTAAATAAACATTTTTTTAAGATTTATTTATTTATTATATGTAAGTACACTGTAGCTGTCTTCAGACATTCCAGAAGAGGGCGTCAGATCTCATTATGGATGGTTGTGAGCCACCAGGTGGTTGCTGGGATTTGAACTCTGGACCATTGGAAGAACAGTCAGTGCTCTTACCCGCTGAGCCGTCTTGCCAACCCTAAATAAACAATTCTTAAAAAAAAAGAAAGAAAGAATTGAAATACCAGAAGGGTTTGGACAACTGTTTGATAAGCCTTTGATAGGCTATGTCAGCACATGAAAAAGGAAAGCACTTCACTGGAGACTTAAACAAATTCTTTAAGTGCTTTTCATTTCCACTTAAAAAACAAAAAATTCCAAGCTGGTCTTAGTGATGTGAGCCTGGAATCCCAGCTCCTCAGGAGGATTGAGAGTTTGAGGACAGCATGGGCAATTTATGAAAAAATGTAAAGAGCTGGGAAGTCAGATGTGGGGACCAAGGGTGAGGGTCAGGCTGGGGAGCTAGCTGAGAAGATCCCTGGCAGAGAGCCTGCCTTGCAAGCCCGATGACGTCAGTCCAGTTCCTAGAGGTTATGATGCAAAGGAGAAAACTCCCCGAAGTGTTTCTTTGGCAGGTATGAGGTGCATGCCTTTAATCTAAGCACTTGGGAAGTAGGCACTCTCCTTTGACCTCTGTACCTGTGCCGTGGCACACAGGAGCTGAGATTGTGCACACATGCTAACAGAGAATAGAAAAATAAAAAGAGCTCAGTGTTGGGGGCTGGAGAGATGATGGCTCAGCAGATAAAAGTACTGACTGCTCTCCCAGAGGTCCTGAGTTCAATTCCCAGCAACCACATGGTGGCTCACAACCATCTCTAATGGGATCTGATGCCCTTTTCTGGTGTGTCTGAAAACAGCTACAGTGTACTCACATAAAATAAATAAATAATTCTTTTTTTAAATAAAGAGCTCCAGGTTATTTATTTATTTTTTTAGCACCATATGAAGTATAAGACTAGCCCTGCTGACGTGAGGTACTGTCTAAAAAATCAATTATAAATAATAAAAAATATTTTTTAAAATAACCCTGAAAGAGTTGGGGGTGTGGCTTAATGGTAGTGTACTTGCCTAACCCTGGAGCCGATCTTTGGAGCTGCATGACAGGCAAATAGGTTGGTAGGTAGGTAGCCTAATGTAATTTTAAACATCAATGAGGAAATACCAATTTAGAACAAAGAGTTAAAGGTCTATTCAGTTACGACAAGTATTAAACTAAGTCTAAATTCTAACCAAGTCTTCTCTTCTCTCTCTCTCTCTCTCTCTCTCTCTCTCTCTCTCTCTCTCTCTCTCTCTCTCTCTCTCTGTGTGTGTGTGTGTGTGTGTGTGTGTGTGTGTGTGTGTGTTCTCTGTGTAGCCCTGGCTGTTCTGGAACTCACTAAGTAGACCAGGCTGGCCTTGAACTCAGAAATCTGCCTGCCTCTGCTGTCCCTTTGAAGCTTATATGCTTAAGAATAATGCACACTGCCACCATAGGCAGGTATACTCTAGGGGAAACTGTTCTCAGTCATGGAGGAAGCTCATTCCTCTCTCTCTGTGTGTGTGTGTGTGTGTGTGTGTGTGTGTGTGTGTGTGTGTGTGTGTGGTAGGTGAGTATCTGTGCACATTCAAGGAGCCCAGAGGAGGATGTCTGGTGTCCTGCTTCACCACTCTCTTCATTCCCTTGAGACAGGGTCTCTCGGAGCCTGGAGTGAGGCTCAGTGATGTCTCTTGCTCTCCCTTCTATAGTGCTGGGGTTGCACATCCACTGGCTACACCCAGCTGGAGCTCAGGTCCTCGTGCTTAAGCCACAGAGTTGCTATCTACTGTGCCACCTCCCCAGCCTCAGGAAACTCATTCTTGGGGCTATCTGCCCTAATCCTCATCCACCCCTACATTAATAAGCAGGTAGGAGGATTAATCATAGCTTATAGGTTAGAGACTAGGGGCTGAGAGAGTGATGCCCTACAGTCTATGTGAAGAGGTACAGAGGCCAAGCCTGACTGCTATCAGGCTCATAACAGTATCCAATATCGTTGTGGAATTAAGGGAAACTTGCCTTCTCCTCTCAGAGAAGGGGGAACACATCCTTTTCCAGTATCCAGACTCAGATACTAGACATGGAAGTGGAACTGGAACGCTACACACACCCTTCGTGATTTGATGGGCTTCCAAGACAAGTCACAGCAAAGGGAAAAATATGAAAAGAGCTGAGACATCTCCAGAAGTGGAGGTGGAAACTCATTGGGTAGAACCAATGACTGTGCGGAGGGGTGGTCTCTAGGGAGCTGAAGTCACATCTCTTCTTTATGGTAAAGCAGGCTCTGAGACAGAAGTGATTTGCTCCAAGTCGAAGCAAAATGGGAAGAGCATTTGAATTCATCTGACTCTCAGAGTGAAGCTCTTCCTGTCAGTCTTATAAATAGGGAATGTGTCTCTCAGCAGCCAAAGCAACAGCTTAGCCGGCTTAAGGGCTGGGTGGAGTCACCTTGACAGGCACTAGCAGATCATGGGAAAGCTAGCTCCCTGGAGGCTAGCAGGCATAAACCACTCTGGATACTTTGTCCTCGCCCCTAGTGGGGTCACCAGAACATCCCCAGTAAATGAATTAACATGTAGGTACTTCCAGTCCCAGATAAAAGTTTTGAGGACCAACCTGCGCTCAGAAATTTTAAAACAAGCGCCCTCAGGCTGACCTTTCCAGACGATTTAGAAACGTCTTGCCCTCTGGGAAGCCAAGAAAACCTTTTCTTTGTGGCCCCAGCAGACACTTCCTGGATGCTAAGGAGAAGCCAGTCAGCTTTGCCCACTGGGTCTGCTCACCTGTCCCAAGGTCCCCTTAGTGACTGCCAATCTCTAACCTTTACTCTTAAGAATGTCGTTCTATGCTGCAGTCCAACTGGCTTTAGGAGGAGACAGAGGAGCAGTCCACAGGGCGAGAGATACCCTCTACCCATCTCTTCCGGCAAGACTTTTGTCTTTCTGCTTTGGGAGTGCAAAGACAGCTTTGCACAATCAGCCACGTCCGTGGAGGGAGGCAAGCACAGAGACTAAGGCCGATCACAGCTAGCCAACCCCCTCAAGCCCTTAGAAGATTGAGCTGCTAATTCAACACCCTATGTACCAAGGTTGATGTGGGAACAAGAGCACATTTGCCCCACCTCAATCCATCCTGGCTGGCCAGGGATATCCAATCGTGCACGCTTTGGGGCTGGGTGGGAACAAGAATTTACAGTTTCATCAACGGGCCGCAACTTCCCCCAAATAAGCTCATCTGCCCGACTTCAAAAGTTCGATCCCCTAACTCCCCAAGGCTGGACCGGAAATCATTATGTTGTCCAAGATGACCCTGAATCTCAGCTCATGTAAGCTCCCCAGGAGCTAGCAAGCATGAGCCATCTTGTATACGGTGCTGGAATTGTAGATGTGCATCACCAGTGTGTTTTATGCAGTGCTGAGGATCAAATCCAGGGCCTTATATATGCTAGGTAAACACTACTCTCCCAGCTCACAGTTACCATTCTTGATGTCATCTGCCATGCCGCCTCCTGTCTTCTCTCCCCCACTTATTCTCCACTACCTGCAAGAACTTTCCTTTCCTCCCAAGTCGACTTTGAACCAGCTCTCTGAGCTTGGACACCAGCCCCAGCCGGCCCGGGCCTGGCGCACGGGGTGCGGCCGAGTCGTGCTGGGACAGCTCCACGTTGCCTCCGAAGCAGCAGAGTGTGCTCCTAGAGTAGATCCCGCTGGGAGAGGAGAGGAGATGAGTTGATTTTGCAGGGGCCCACAGCGGAGCGCCAGGCTGTGTGTGGAGACAACCGGGACTGGGGGTTCGTTATGGCGAGAAATGAATGAAACACAAATGAATGGACCGCGAGGGTGGCCGACAAGAGGTGATTCCCAGAAGGGAGCGTGCCTTCCGCTCGACCGAAGCCAAGACTGACCCTCGGACACATCGCACCGCACTCGCACACCTCACAGCCGGGTGGAGGGGCAGGGTCCCCTCGGAGCGGCTTGACCCGAACCTTAATTTCTGTGGTTGAAAGTGCCCAGCCGGCAGGCAGAAGGCGCCTAGGCGCGGCATTCCCAGAGCCTCCCTGCCCCTCGCCGCAGCCTCCTGGACCTGGAGCCCCGGGACGCCTCCCTTACCTGCCCGCCTCGACAGGCTCGCTACGGCTCAGGGCGGTCATCGCAGCGCCTTCTCCCGGAGCCCGAGGCCGTGCGCCAGACCCAGTGCCCTCCGGGGCCCGCCCACCCCGGGAAGGGCCCGCCCCCACACGCCTATTGGCCGCTCGCGCAGAACGAGCCTAGTTCAATTGGTGGAACCTTCCCAGATCCCAGGCCGCCCTAATGAGCCCCAGCTGCAGGTAGGTCTTCAAAATTGAGAGGTCCCGGAAACCAGGGCCTGGGTCTGCGATTATGGGACTTCACATCACAATGTGTTCCCTCAGGGATCTTCAGTCTACTCTGCCTTCCAACCTCCTTACCTCCCAAACCTGAGCTCCTGGTGCTGCAACTTCTCAATTTCACAGGCCTTAGCCTCTGACTAGGTCACTTGGCTGTTGGGAGTTGCCACCTTGTTTCTATGTACCTTATTCCAGAGAGGGCAACAGGAAAACAAGAGACCCTTTGTGCTGAACTGTTATGGAGGTTGAGGGTTTTGTGGAGTAACAAGCAGGGACTCCTCCTATAGCGCCCTCTACCGCAGGGATCAGACCACCATACCACCATTATAGGTGCTAGCTAAACCTGTCCCAGACCGTTCTAGTCTTGGTTCTGAAATAGAACAATCAGCTTTCAGATACACAGCCCCAATTGGTGCTGGAGGAGGCAACTTATATACTCCAAAGTATTTAGCTCCAGCTTCTCCAGTGGTCTTGTGCCTGAAGGTGATCTGGTGGGTCCATAGCACCCAAAGCCAGGCCTCCTGTCTGTTGTCATTTTCAACTGCTCAGAGGGCAGGGCTCGACCACCACCCCAAACCCCCAGAAAAAAACAAAACAGAACACAGGTGCTTCAGCTGCTGTTTATTGACATTCAGGTGGGCACTATAGCAACAGGCCTGGAGACTGAGGTGGAGAGTGGAGTGTCTGCAGTGACAGCAGTGGAGCGCACAAGGAGTGGGGAGGCCAAAGCTGTTGGGAAAGCAGGTCAGGGTCAAACATCATCTACACTGGGCCCCTGGGCCCCACGCCCTCAGCCCCTATTCTTGCTGTCTCCTGACTGCAGGCTAGGGCTGGGAATACTCCGGACAACTTTCTACAGGAGCGAAGTACAGAGATGCTGCCTCCCTTCTGTGATAAAGTCAGAGCGTTCCTCCTTCACCCCTGGCTCATGTAGGGCCATGAAAAATAGCTGGTCTCTATTGCATGTTTTAGAGGCATTAATTTTCCCTGGTGTCTCAGCCCACCAGTGCCACACTATGGCCCAGAGTGAGCACTACAAGCATTGCTGGCCTAATGGAAAAAATAGGGGAGGGGAAGGGACAGGGGCTAGGAGAGGGGCTCCAGAGGGCCATCAAGGTACAGGCACTACACGCATGGTGTTGGTAAATCCAGAGCCAGGGCGCCACCCGGTCAGCACAATGACCACATCTCCCTTCTTGAAGAAGCCTCGGGCCTTGCCTGGAGGGAAAAGGAGGTTGGTGAGTAGAGGTACACTTGAGGAAAACTGCAACACCCCACCCAGTCCTAATTGAGCAGCCATTACTCTCTCCTACCACAAGGTGGCACTTTCCCCAACCCAGACACAAGCCCAACAAGTCAGGTGCAAATAAATGCCCTAATAATCCTAATCTGGGTAGGGGAGCAGGTTGCCAGACAGTTACTACTTCTTACCACAAGGTGGTGCAAGCCTCCTAGCCTAAACAAGGGCTGAGGCTGAACTCAGAATGCAGAGACCTTTGGACATCATTCCGTTTATATAGCCTTGCCCAAAGTCAGGGTCAGCTGCCTCCTTTTGTCTCTATAAGGCCACAATGGCCCGTGTTCCCCACCCAGCCCGGTAGCTCTAGCTAATCTTACAACTGGGTGATAAAACAGGCCCAGCCCAGGACTTCAGGAAGTGGTACATTTAGGGTCCCCATTACCAGCACTCCATTATCCCCTGGTACCCAGCTACATACCAACATCCATGGCCAAGTTTACACGAAGGTCGACATCCTCAGCCCAGGCATTCAGCACAGCATCCTTACACAGCACAGGGAAGATGCCACGGTACAGGTGGGCCTGGCGAGCAGTCTGGGGATTGCGCGTCACAGCAATGATAGGAGCCCGAGGGCGGTACCTGGCCACTTGGTGAGCACTCCTGAGATGGACACAGGTTGGAAAGACTGACCGTTAAACATGTCCTAAGACCCTTTCAGTAAATCGAAAGTAGCACCTTCCAATTCAACTCTGGGCCACAGGCTTTGCGCACTGACAACTGTCCCAAGGCCTGGCCAGCCCTCGGACCTGTCCTGTCTTTTCTAAAACTGATTATCCCGCTCTAACTATGGGTAGTCAGAGCGGGATAATCCCACACGACCATGGCTGGTAAAATTCTTCCCACACCATGAACCCTTCCATCTGGTGAGGCAGCTTTGGCTCCATCTCACCAGAACCCACTCCTGTAGCTGTCAGCAACTTTTACAATCTAAGCACCATGTGCCTAGCTCCTGACTTCTGTTATCTGCAAAGAACAGCAGCAGAGTTACCAGGCCCTGGAAGCCAACAATGTTCACCAAAGCACTATACTGTTCCTATGGGGGTCCTAGCAGCTGAACTTGGTGTTAAAGAAACCTCAGAATTTCTATGGTTTTAGAAATCTGGGTGGTGATCAGGTATGGTAAGAGCAATGTCTGGCCGATCAAGATCCTTTGGGAACGAAGGGAGGGAACCCTTATTCTCAACCTATAATAAATGATAGTGCCTACCTCTATCAGATCTGTTTCAGGCTTACTGAATTAACTAACTAGGCATTGGGGACTGACAATTCCACAGCAGAATACCCTGCTTCATGCATACACAGGCTTTGAAGGAAGGAGGTAGCAGCCAGACCAGGAACTCTTCAGAGAAACCCCAGAATTAGAATAGACCTTGTATTTTAGAGCTTTTAAAACTCCAGAACTTCAGAAAAACTATAGTTTTAGTGTCTCTACTCCTCAGCACGCCACCATCCCCGGCTTCCAGGTACATACTAGCATTCATGGCCGAGCCTACACAGAGGCCAACATCCTCAGGCCAGGCCCAAGTAGCTTTCTGCTACTTAGTTCATGAACACTACCTTAGGGAACCAGTCACTAGTCCTCCACACTAATTTTATGTGTCTGGCTTTCTGTAGGCAGGCTCTCATACAACTTGCTCTTTCTTCCTCTGCACCATGAGCACACAATACCACATTTGGGTATTTTTATCTATTTATTGTGCTATGTGTGTGACACACAGGTGCATTGGGCACCTCTCTCTCTCTCCCTCCACTGCACATTCATTTCAGCTGCCTGGGTATTCTGACCACACGCATTGGTACATCACATATACATAGCGTCTGGAGGTTAGAAGGGGGACTGGAGTCAGACAGTTGTGAGCTGCCATACAGGCAGGTGTTGGGCCTCTGAAAGAACTCCTAAAGACCAAACCACCTTTCCCGGTGACCTCTGTGTGTACTTTAAAAAAATAAAAATAAAAAAATAATAAAAAAACTTTTGCCAGATTCAAATTCAGATGGTCATGATTGTGCAAATCCTTTAACCACCAAGATCCTTCCAGTGTGTACCCTTGGGCATGCCTGATGGTCAGCTTTCTCCGTGCTCCATGGGTTCTGGGGACCAAAGATGGGTCAGGAATTTTACCAGCTGAGCTATTTTGTGAGGTAGGGCTCTGTCCTGGAACTCACTTTGTAGACCACACAGGCTACAAATCCAAACATTTGCCTACCTCTTTGGCCCAAGTGCTGAGATTAGAGGCATGCTCTGCCATGCCTATCTGCCACACAGTGTTCTGTTCTAAGGCCCCACAGTACTAATCATGGCGAAATTGGGTGTTTGTTCCAGCTCTGAGGCAGGCTGTGATGTGAACATGTACTGGAACCAGCCAGTTGGTTCAGTCTACCTGTGAGTGCTGCCTGGAGTCCTCTAGTGGCAGCCAGGGGCCTTAAACTGGTGCAGAGCCACTCACTCTTGGCATGCCCAAGGAGAGGCGCCAACTGAGTGTGGGCATCCCCCGGGAGCCACTGCCGCCTCCTACCTGCCAGACTTGGTGAGCACAATAATGGCCCCGCTGCAGCACTTGAAGGAGGCCTCCACGGCGCCCACGGCGGCAGCTTCTGTGGGGTCGCTGGTAATGGGCGCCAGGCGGCGGAGTTCCTCGAATAGCTGCAAGTGGTAGATGGCAGCCTCTGCCTCTCGGGCAATCTAGGGGAGCAACATCCGTCCAGAGGGACGAGGACGGGGGACAGGGCTTTGTCAGAGCTTTGTCACAAATGGAGAGGGAGGAAAGGAGTCACAGACAACTGGTAAGGAACATGTCCCTGGGCACAAAAATAGCCAGGAGAAGGTGAGCCACTCCATGTTCAAAACTGAGCAAGATTAGAAACTCCACAGGAACCATCCTGCACCAGGTGCTGTGACTTCCACTGTGCCCAAGGGAATGCTTTGGTCCTGACCTATGGTGACCTCCTTGGCTGTCTTCCTGCAGGAGAGAGGCTGTGCCTCGGCTCAGGCACATAGTGGGCCTAATTGTGCGAGAAGCTGGTTATCCTATAATGATACCTGCCCTTAGGGCCCTACCTGCCAGACTCCGTGAGAACTATCAAAGCTGCCGCTAAACACTTATAAGAGGCCTCCACGCTGCCCATGGCCATGGCCTCCATGAGGTCTGTGGAGTGACTGGAGGCTCGCACAAGCTCTTCAAACAGCAGACGGTGGAACATGGCTGCCTCAGCCTCCCGAGCTATCTGTAAGGTTTAGGGTGGGAGGGATAAGGAAGAGGGATAAAGGCAAAAACAAGAGAGACACGACACATAGAAAGACAGGGAACGACATCAGAGGAAGGAAGGCACCCTTAGGTTAAATCTTTTCTTCATGCAGAGGCAGGGTGGTCAAAGCCCACATGCTCCTGGACTGGTTGTGTGGAATTTTGGGCTGCTCTCCTTTCCCCTTACTGTTGAAACACAAGGAGAGTTACGGTCTAGAAAGATATTATCTTTTTTGGGGACTTTCCCCTTTGTTTCTTAAAACAAAAAACAAACCTCACCCCCACGTGTTTTTGAGATAGGATCTTACCATAGCCCCTATCAGCCTTGAACTCGCCAGTTATCCTCAAACATCACTATTTTCTTTGCCTCAGCCTCCCAAGTGCTAGGATAACAGGCAGGCACCATCAAATTTTGCTTTTGATTGAAGCTAAGAAGGGGACATATTGTTAGGCCTTAGGACCTTGGCAAGGAAAGATGCCAAGGTGGAGTCACCTACTCTTCCACTTGACCACACTGCCTCATGACACAGCTACAGGAAGAACTAGGTCTCCCTTCCACACACGGCTGTGTGGTTACAAGGCATCCAGCTCAGCCTACATACAAGAGCGAGCCCTTGCATGTGGTTCACAATGGAAACATTTGGGCAGCTCTGAAAGCTGGGGTCAAAAGAGCCAGTTCCACAGTGCACTAGTTCTAAACAGAACAGTGGCCAACTCTGGCTCACTTGAACACTACACCAAACAGCCGTGTGAAGAGGCAGATACCCGAGAAAGCATGCATGCCTAAGACACCAATTAAAACTCAGTAATTAAAACTGTTACAAGACAGCAAATGTGTTATATATAGACGATCTGTCAAGTAAAACCAGGCATTAGAAAGAAAATCTAAGCTTTAGAGAATGTAATCCCAAGTATCTTAGTATAGAGGATGTAAAACCAGTAACTCACATTTATTGGTAGTATTAGCAGATTTGCAAGTGAAAAGTACTCTTTTGGTTACGAATGGAATGCATGCAGCCCAAAGGACAAGGGACATGAACAGGAAATGACCATAGCTGGGATGCCTAGCTCTTAATTACAGGTCATGAACTACATCAGTTAGACACAGGAGGAAGCAGCGAACAGATGAAGGGGGAAAGCTGTCCTGAGAGTTAACTGATGAGAGAGAAGCTTGCAACCCCCTGAAGGGGTAGCCACAGTCTAACCCAGACTCTGTGACTCATCTTCTGAGCAGGGCCATGCAATCCCAGCCTGGAGGTTCTAAGGTGTCTGTTCATAGGAAAGGGCAGGACATGAGAACTAACTCCTACTCTGCCCACACCTGCTACAGCATGGTGCAAACATGGGACAGCTGGCTGGCCCTGAGACAGCAAATCTGGGCTCAAACCCACACTTATCACATGTGATTCCTGTTTAAAAGGAAAAAAAATAATGAGACTACATCAACAAGTCCAGAGGGTTATTTAACATTTCATTTTGGCAGTAAATGGTTTAATGTTATGACTAATTAATTATAATTAATCTCATCAAATGCCACCTTGGGCAAGGTCTTGAGGTCATATAAGTTGCCCAGAGCTATACAAAAATAAATACATGTATGTGATTGCTTTAGAATACCTGGTCTTGTTCCTGACCACTCTGAGGTGATAAGACAACTAAGCAGGTGACTAGAAAAGGGGGTTTGTCAGGAAGGCACAGACTGGAGAAAAGGAATGTCTGCATGCTACTGAGAATCTGTGAAGACGAGCTCCCCATACCAACAAGAGCAGGTGGTGACCAGCTGAGTCCAAGCTTCTACAAAACAGCTGGTCTGTTTCAATATAGGCACACACCTGGCTACAGCTACAATTCAGATAAACTATGGGAAGATTATGGAATCTACTCAACAGCTGTACACAAATGAAGTAAGATACCTAATCCAGAGGGGGCTTCGTTTCTTTAAGTTGTTGTAAGTTTGGGGGCTTGTTGGAAACTGGACACACAAAAAAGAGTGGTTCTTCGCTGGCTCAAGAAAGCCCAGAATGCTTTCATCAGGCAAAGGTCCTCGCTGTTGCCCTAGTGAACTGCCCTGTTCAGGAAGCCCTGGGTCCTCACCCACCACAGGAGTCAGGCCAGCTGGAGTCTGTTGTTTCTCTAAGACAATGCCTTATTCTAGTCCAGCCTAGCCTCAAACTATCTTCCTGACTCAGGCTCTGAATGCTAGACCCTATCTTCCTGAAACCAGAAGCCTTAGTCAAAAAAAGCATATATGCACCCACGCCCAGAGCTATTTCTAGCCCTACTCTGGGTCTGGCATAGTAAGGGCACGTACCATGTGACAGGCACCATGCAAGGCCAGCTCAAAGCAACTTAGTATGGCCACAGCCTGCGGTACAGAGAAGCATCGCTCATGGGACATCAAGATCAAAATAGAAGCCAAACCAGGCGAACACCCGAGAATACAAACTCTTGGCTCCTTTAGAATAGAGGCCGCCTTTGGGGTGGTCCGTGAGGAGGGAGGCATCCCTTGACTAAGTCCTAGGACCTCACTCAGTATTTTAGCCAGATGTGGCCCACGTAATGGAAAAGGTGATCACCAGAGCAGGACAACGTGGTGGGGCGCAGGCAGTGAGAGCACAACGTGACAATCAAGAAGCAGAGCATGCCTCCACACACCTCGCTCTTCTAGCCGTGACTGGGTGGAGAGGCCTCCTGTGGCAGAGCTTCTACCCCAGGCTCAGAGGACTTACCAGATGCTGCATGCGAACAGCCTCCAGAGGGTAGTCCCCCTTGGCTGTTTCTCCAGACAGCATGATGCAGTCTGCTCCATCCAGGACTGCATTGGCCACATCACTGCCTTCAGCACGGGTGGGGCGTGGCTTCTTGATCATACTCTCCAGCATCTAGGAGGGGACAGACAAGGGCTCTTGGTAAGAGACCATCACTGGGGGCTAGAGAGATGGCTCAGTGGTTAAGAGCACCAACTGCTCTTCTGAAGGTCCTGAGTTTAAATCCCAGCAACCACATGGTGGCTCACAACCATCCATAACAAGATCTCATGCCCTCTTCTGGTGCATTTGAAGACAGCTACAGTGTACTTACAGATAATAAATAAATCTTTAAAAAAAATGATAGAAGACCCTAGGCCATCTTCAGTGATAATTGCCAAGATAATTCCCTTAAGATTGTGCAGGTGCACAGATCACAGCTATATGCCCAAAGGACAGGACAAGACCAGGTCTCCTAGCACGTGCCTGTGTGGCACAGATGACAGGCTTCCCAGCTCGGTTGCATCGCCCGATCATCATCTTCTGAGCCAGGAAGACTTTCTCTGCAGGAATCTCAATGCCCAGGTCACCACGAGCCACCATGATCCCATCACTGGCCTCCAAGATCTCATCAAACCTGTAAAGTGGAGATATAACAGAGAACAGGAAGCACAGCCAAATGTGGGCCAAAACTATCCTGGGACCCTGATGGGGACGCTTTCAAAGGTCACACCACACCCAGGGGCATCCACAGCACAATAGGATGATACCCACAGCACAACAATTGTACCGGCTGGACGTCTTAAACACCACAATGAATACTTCAAGGAGGTTTTGGTCTGCATCTCACCCCTCACCCATTTTGTACTTCCCTAATTGGCACTTCAAAGACAGAATTTGTCTTCTACAAAGTGGACTGTCATTTAGCCAGGGGCACTGAGTGCTGCCCTTTGAGCTGACCCACTCCCCAGCTCCTCCAGGGCTGAACAAGCCATCAGCACCTATGGCTTATCAAGATAGAAAGAGACTCCAAGTTGCCCAGTACAAAGGACACAGAGCCAAGGACAGTGAGTGTATGTTAACAATTGCCATCCCAACTCTAAGCCCACTGTAACACACAGAAGTAGGTCTAAGGGAAGCAGTAGGAGAAAGCCAAGTATGAACATGTGTTACTAAACCACTCATCCTTATGAATGCCACCTTAATTAAAAGCATCACGATTCTCTATGGGAAGCTGAATGGGCCATTCCTCATCAGCACCATTATCAGACCATAAGATTTCTAAGGCTACAAGCTGTAGCATGGACACCGAAGGCCTTCCAGGTGGGTCCCAAAATGATAACTAAAAGTACTTGGCCTCCCTGATGCTGATTTAGATCAGTCCCGGCAGGCTGCATTTTGCAGAGCAGGTATCCAGGAAACACCATGGACACACTTCTCAAGGGCTGGGCAATGAAAGGGTCACAGGACTCACCTGCGGACACCTTCATGGTTCTCGATTTTGCTGATGATCTTGATGTTCTTGCCCTTCTCTCCCAGGACCTTCCTGACTTCATGCACGTCGGCTGCCTTGCGGATGAAAGATGCAAACACCATGTCCACATCCTGCTCCACCCCAAACTTCAGGTCCTGGATGTCCTTTTCCGACACAGCAGGGAGATCCACAGCAGCACCGGGCAGGTTCACACCCTTCTTGCTACCCAAGGAGCCACCATTCTCCACCTCCGTCACCAGGAAATCAGCACCTGTGTGAAAGACCATCTCGATTTGCAAGAAGCCAACAGGCAGGAGGATGACTCTAGAGCCACAATTAAGACTCCAATACTCACTCACACACACACACACACAAAACAACAACAAAAAAGACTCCAACACTTCAGGAAAGCCAAGTCAGTTTTTACCTACTCACAGACTGCTCAGGAAATGTTTTAGGTATGGTAGCACAAGAGGCAAATGCAGACCTTTGAGTTCAAGACCAACCTGGTCTACACAGTTAATTCCAAGTCAGGCAAGGTTACAAAGGGAAACCTTGCTTCAAATTAATGAATAAACAAATAGTCACACATGGTGGTGTATATTCTTTATGCCAGTATTTGGAAACAGAAGAGTTCAAGACTAGCTATAGGAAACCCTCTCTTAAACTGTCACAAGGTATTTAGAATAAGTAAATTTTAACTACCATCCTAAGTCATATAATAGTAGTCTTACATAAGTCTTATATACTGAGATATATCTACCTTCCTAGCATCCCGAATGCCAGGATTAAGGGCTAAAGGTACCCAGACCTTTGTGGGTTATTTGCCTTTTTCTTTAAAAAAAAAAAAAAAGAAGATTTATTTTATGTATATGAGTACACTGCAGCTGTACAGATGGTTTGTGAGCCATCATATGGTTACTGGGAATTAAACTTAGGACCTCTGCTTGCTCTGGCCCAAAGATTTATTTATTACACACACTGTAGCTATCTTTAGACATACCAGAAGAGGGTGTCAGATCTCATTACAGATGGTTATGAGCCACCATGTGGTTGCTGGGATTTGAACTCAGGACCTTTGGAAGTTATCAGTCAGTACTTTTTTTTGTTTTTCGAGACAGGGTTTCTCTGTGGAGCCCTGGAACTCAGAAATCCGTCTGCCTCTGCCTCATGAGTGCTGGGATCAAAGGTGTGCGCCACCACACCCAGCTCAGTCAGTACTCTTAACTACCCAATCTTCTCTCCAGCCTCTGCCTTTTTGTCTGAGACAGTATTTCAGACAGGTCAGGCATGTATACCAACAATAACCTTAGACTTCAATCCTCTGGCAATTAAACCCAGATCTTCATATATGTGAGGTGACCGCTTGCCAGAGTTCTGGGGATTGGAGTTGGCATTAGGCCACAGACTGTGAACCACATACCTTTCTCCTTCACCTGCAGTGAGATGAGACCATCATCCACGTAGATCTTGCTGCCCACCTCCACCACCTTGCAGATATTCTTGTAGTCTAGCCACAGGATGTTCTCGTCACATTTCTCCATGTAAGCATTGTCCAGAGTGATCTTCAGAGTGGCTCCCTTCTTCAGCTCCACCTCTGCAGTGCCACTCTAGAGATCAAAGCCAGCACATGGGTGTATGAACTCAAGAAGCCAATGCCCCTGATGGGGGCGCTCTGGCTCAAAGTCTCAAGAAACCTTTCTCTAAATCCTGAATTTGTATATTGAGGAAACAATAAAACAAAATACCTGTCCCCAGAGTAAGACTAAGTAGGTTATTTACATAGCCAAAATGTGCCCCTACCAGTTCCTACCAGGCAGATGACAATAAGCCATCCTAGATACTCACGCCCTTGATGAGTCCAGTCCGGATCTCAGGTCCCTTTGTATCCAGAGCCACCGCAACGGGACGGTAGAGAATGGGATCAGATGCAAAGCTTTCTGTGGCTTCACGGACATTCTTGATGGTCTCAGCATGGTACTGGAAAAAGAAGGGCAGACTGACTTGTGTCCTCCACACCCCTGTCCAGTTTCCAATTCCCACCCTGGAGCCAAAGTTGATCAATTAGCAAAGAAAAGCATTTCTGAATCCTGACCTTCACCTTTCTCCTAACCTTAGCAATATCCATTCCTCCCTCTACATAACAGCATCAACTCCAACTTTCTCAACGTTCCAGAACATTGCCACCAAAACCTATTAAAGGGAAGAATATAAACCCATCCTGTGTGTCAACTTCTGTTGTTCCAGTGTCCCTAGGACTCACCAAAGGATGCTAACAACCAGGACAAGCAAAGGCCCAGGATTTGTGTTTGAAGATTTCTGCCCCGGCCGCCTATCTGTTTTCACTATTGATCCCAACTGCAATTCAAACTCAAAGCTGTTGACTTAACGAGCAATGGCCGAGCTAAACAGCTCATTGCTCTAGTCACACTGCTTTCCCAACCACTTTCTCAGACCAGGAGCCACCCCAGTGCAACTGCCTTTGCTTTCTGGACTTGTAACAAAGTTTCCTTCCCCAAAACCTTTTCCCTTTCCTATCTGGGACTCAGAGCCAAGATAGGAAAATAGTTTGTTGCCAGTGCATATCCATGTGACACTGGTCCATTCGATTCAGCACTTTATGAAACTGGTCCTTGAACCAGAGCACAGCAAAGACACCTGCAAGCCTGTTTGTTATCTACCGAAGAGAAGACTCGGACAGAGCTGGAACCACCCATTCATCCACAAGGTTGAACACCCAGTAACCCAGCTCCAGATATCCCAAAACTGTGACTACCAACTGCCTGTTTGCTTTAGAGGTCCTCTAGAAGTTTGGATTTTGCCCTTAATTTCCACCGAAGAATTATGGCTGTACAGAGTTACGCACCTCAGCACATTCACAAGTTATATAATAAACAATCTTTTCAGCCTCTTGTATATAAAACTGCATTGTGATTAGAGTATCTGGTGGTGTATGAACCTCTGCATGGCAACACTTCTGGGAGCTGGGTTGTGCTATCCACTATCACAGCTGTGGTTTTTCTGTCATGTAACCAAATGGTTAAGACTGGCAGCCATCAGTGCTGTCCTTGTACAGGCTCTAAATTTAGGCTATTTAAAAGCCAGTGTGGGAGTACAGTACTGCCTGTTCAGCAAGAATGACACATCTTGACTATGTGAAAAGCAAGAGATGGGAATTAGAGACACCACCAAAGCTGTCAAGATCAGGTGCGGCTAGCTGGCTGATGTTCCTGTCAGAGGGAAGGAGCTTGATTTCCACTGTCTCCAGGGAAATCACCACCACCACCACTCCCCCCAGCTCCTCATTGAAGGTGCACATGGAGTAAGAGTCCCGACTTGTGGTGAAGCTCTATATCATGTGATATAAAAAGGTCTTAAGTACAGCTAATCTCTAATGCCTTATAGTCTGAAATCAAGGCAGAGCTGGCCTGCCCAGTGGTCTGGACACTCTCTGTCCCCTGCCCTCTCAGAGCTCCTACATGGTGTTATTTTACTGGATTCAAGAGCCCTAAAGGTCAGTGCCTCCAAATCTATTTTTGCCTGACTGAACAGACTATTCACAAGGACCATGGCAAGTGGCTCTACTTCTGACTCTGAACTAGGCCCACCTTCGTGTTTCTTCCTAGGAGCTCCTGTGGAAAGCCACAGAGCTTGGAAAGTAATGACCCCTCCTGGTTTGCAATCGGATCTTACTATGTTATTGAGGCTAGTCCCCAATCTAGCCTCAACCACAACCCTGTACCACCACACCCAGCAAGAATGTGTCAAATACTGCTTAGGTGCCTGCGGGACCATCTCAGGTCCCATGACATTTGGGCACTAGCCTCCAAGTTATTTATGGAATATGGGTTAGGGAACCTATGAAGATCCTCATGTTCTGGGAAGGAGGGGTTCGCTTCTTGGACCATTCTTCTCCATCTATTTTTAGTCCAAACAACTTCCAAAGGTCAGAGGGCAAACAGCACAGGGTTAATACTTTTCCTCTAAACAGTCCACAGAGAAACCAAGCAGCAGGGAGAGGTCTCCTTCCCTAACACCAGAAGGAAATCCAGTCAAGTTAGAAAGTATTTAAAAGGCAGATCTTAAAATGCCCCCACCTGCCCATCTACTCAGAGCGGGCTGTTCTAGACTTGAGCAGGGGACCTTTCCAACAGCTGCTAGCTGCTTCCTGGATACACCAGCCTCTCTAATCATTAGTCAGACCACCTAATAAACAGCCCCAGGTCATCCCTACCTCACTCCCAGAGGGGGCACTGATGATGGGCACACGATGCTACTGGAGTGGGGACACCAATCACACATCATCTGTGCATTAGACTTGGTCTCATGTGGAAATCCTCTAGACCTCTCTAACAATCTTGGGTCTGAAATAAGACGGAACTTTCTCCCTCTTCCATCTTTAGCATGACCTTTTGGTTCACCAGACACACAGGATCCACTGTAAAAACCCTGAGGCATCGGGGCCAAGACATCTGATGGCCTAAGGTTTCCAGCTAAACCCTTACTTTTCATAAAAGCTGCCGATAGTGATAACCCTGGTCTGTGACAAAGCAGGCCAGGTTTCTATTCCAATTTGGCCAAAGGGAAACGTCGATGTTCTAGAGCAACATTCCATTCACTGAGACCCCTGGACTCACACCGGCCTGGAGAACCACCGTCAACAAATCTCTGAATCTCCTGGATCTTGTTGACACTCACCTCATGGGTTCCATGAGAGAAATTCAGCCGAGCCACATTCATTCCAGACTTAATCATCTCCTTCAGCATCTCCACAGACCGGGAAGCAGGCCCTATCAAGAAACATTTAGAGACACAGGAAGAAAATCATGATTCAGGTAGGAAAACGTCTGAAATTTGTTCAACATTTAAGCAAATCTTCATCCTTTGTTTTAAATTACCTCCACAAATTAAGAGAAAGGTTTTTCCAAAGTACAGAAAAGACTACGGTATTAGTCAGCTTCCTTAATTTATGAGGGAACCCTGGCATTTTCTACAAATTCTTCAGGGCCCCACCCAGTCACAAAAGTGGAGGGGAACAGTTTTCTCTGCCTTCAAGATGTCTAACTACTGAATGTTTTTGGTGACAGAGCACATGAAAAAGATCTAAGGTCTCTGAACTACTCCTACAAAGGAAGACCACCCCTGAACCTCACCAACTGCAGAAAAAGCACACTAATTCTTTTTGATGGCCAATCCCCAAGACCTTTTCTCCCCCTAGAAATGTGGAACGTGTCTCACTCAGAACCTAGGTTAGCTCTGCAATGATTATGCTTTTCAACCAGGCAGAAGCTTCCACTCAGGAGGGCCACACTCACCAATGGTACAAATGATGCCAGTGTTGCGGGCTGTGATGGGCGCAGAGTCAATGTCCAGGCGGCACATGTGTTCCAGGAAGGTGTCAGCCATGGCTGCATGGAGCTGCTGGGTCTGAATGAAGGCAGTCCCTGCTTCGCTGTGTGGCTTCGGCATGGTTCCTGAAGTCCTGGATCCCGGAGATTTGAAAAGTGGAATTAGACTAGGCAGTGCTTAATGAGGCACTTGGCATAGGAAGCTGTCTCCTGCTTACACATTAACCCAATAAGATTGCTTTGTGCACAAGCAGCATAGAAGCCTGGCACGTGCTGGTTATGTGGGTGTTACTCCAATTGGGCAAAGGGCTCTTGTGACTAGGAGCAAACAGCAAAGACCTTGGTGAACAAGAGCAACTCCCATACCCTGGGCGCCGGTTTAAGCAGCTTCTCACATGGGCTGTCGCCTTGTCTTTCTCATCAACCCTAGAAAGAACATCACTTTACTCACACAAGGGAACCTCCAAAGTTACAGTAAGAAGCATCCCCCAGAGCATGCTGTAACTAGTATGCTAGCACACAAACATCTTGGGAAGCCTATCATGTCAAATCCCCAAGTAGGATTGCCCTTTGGTAGGATACTCAGCATGGCCTCTATCTCGTTCATCCAAACCTAAAGTGGTCCTGCAAACAAGAGAGAAAACCCTGTCTCAAGGCCTTTCTTTTTACTCCCAAAGTCCTAGGTATACCTAAATGTATTCTTTAGCTTCCATCAGACACAAGAGTAACGAAGCTCCAAATTACAGGGAACAAAAAAGTTCTTGGAGGAAGCAAAATTCCATAATTCACTAGCAAAAAACCAAAAACAAAAAAACAACAAAAAAAAACAAACAACAAACCAAACCAAGCAGACAGTACCACCCACAAGACATACAAAGCAAATTTTGCACAAGGGCATTGGAATGGCCCCAAAGTCATTACAACCTCACCAAGGAGTCTTCTGTGACCTAGGAGATGGAATCACACAGTAGCCACTCTACACTGGCCTGAGATCCACTGTGCAACCTAGGCTGACCTTAAAGTTACCTCTTTAATCTTTCCAAGGGCTGACCTAGCTTCCCCAGCCTGAGGTCTGGAGCATTTTTCTCTATCTGACAGGTATAGCACTCCGTAGTGTGAACATCTGTTCCAGGCAATTACCCCCCAGGTCACAACCCCAACAGCTGTCCTGACCTTCGCTTTACTTCATTACAACTAAGTGCTCACTGAGCTGGATAGTCAGCTGATTAGAGGACAGAACTCTCGGGAGAGCTCTGGGCTGTAGCTCGCAGACTCTGAGGCTTGAATGAAGCTGACATTCTTTCTCATCTGAGTTTTCAGGCCACAGGGCTCCTCTCAAACTCCTGAGCAGTCTTCAGCCTGTGCTCCACAGTTGAGGACGCCCACTCTCCCCGGAACTATGGCTTTTCTGGACACCTGGAGACCATGTACCTAAGTCTGTCTCTGCAATCTGAGACTTCAGCCACCCACTAGTCATCAAAAACCAGAGGCCTGTATGTGTAGCCCAGGCTTGTCTTGAACTCATGAGTCTCATGTTCCAGCTCTTGGGTGCTGGGATTACAGGGGTGCAAGCACTACATTCTTTGCAGAATTGAGAACTTTTAAAGGGAAGAAACCAGTGGCCAACACTGTTCATTGCTAACTCTACCAGACACACCAGACATCAAGTCACCTTCTCCAGAGTCTCACCTCCCCGCACCTTGTTTGTTAAGTGAGCTCCTGGTCTCTGCCAAGGTGAGTTCTGCAATGTGAGAAGTCCTGCAGACAACAGGATGCCCCAGGGAGCCAGGTCCTTGGTCCACTCATGGTTGAAATGAACACAACTGGCAAACTCTCACGGCTCCCTGCCAGGCTTATGTTAAGGGGCCACTAAGGGACAGTACAGATGGTCCACCAAGCCAATGAGGCACAAAGGCCTTGCTGTGACTGCGATGGGACAAGCGAGCGGGACAGACACCAGGACAGTGTCTGAAAAATACTGAAAAAGCCAGCCACCAGGCGAGTGTGCCCTCACAAATCCGTGCCTGAGTGAGGAGCAGTGCTCAGATCATACCTTTCCTTCTCTGGGTCTGGGCTTCCGATGGCATATTGCTGTTTTGTTGACCCAATGCAGCTTGGTGGCCTCACTTGTAAAGACCGCTCAGAGCTGAGTATGCTTTGCCCTGAAGAGCTACAAGGATTAAGGTGAAAGCTGAATATAACTAAGCTCTTTGTGGTAATGACCTTAATAACAAGACAAAAGTTGCTGTTAGCTACATTAAAACAGATATACAGTGGAGAAGATATAAATAAAAAACCCAGTGGTAAAAGTTGACCCCTTACTGGGTTCCTTGAAGTACTTTATTCCCCCAATACCCAAAATTTACTGTTTAGTTTTAGGGGGTACCTGGTGGGCACCGTGCAGGGATAAGAGCACCAACTGTGTTCTCCCACCACTCAGGTTCTGGGGACAGAAGCAAGTTTGTGTGTGTCTCCAAGCTACCTCACTGACCCTTGCTGCTGTTTCCTGCTACCTTGGGTGGCAGCATGTATTACAACGTCCCCGCCCTCCTCTTCTGAGACAGCATCTTACTACATATCCCTGAAACACCCTGGAGGTACAACATAGGCCAGAGTGGTCTTCAACAAAACCCACCTACTTTTATCTGCCCAACATATCCTTTAGTAATAACTGATGTGAAACTAAGTTCAGTCTTTGAAAAATGACACATTTACTCCCATGCAACCTATAAAGCTCACTGTGAAGTTCCCCGCATCAGCCCTGCGTCCTATAGATGTGTGTTCTCTATGCCCTCATGAGTGCTCAGCAGAGCAGCTTCACTGACCCGGGAAGAGCAACTTAATCCATTGACTAAAAGCTACCTCCTCAAAAGTGTGTGGCTAATCCATTTCATGAACACAACCTATTCCATGCCGGAGTCCAGCAATTTTCCTGTTTTGACTGGTCTCAGGCTTGACAGTACAATCTTTGTTGTGCAACAAGGATGTTCTGACAGACAAGCACCTCTGCCCTCCAGGGCTCAGGATGCAATTTAGCAGGTAAAATTTCATATACATAACCCATTTCTCTATCTAGAATTAAACATGAAGTCTGCCGAGTGGACTTACCTTGCTACCATATACAAAGTGACAAATAAATACACGTGTTTCAATGGATGGATACAATTAAATAGACTTCTAACAAACCTTACAAGGGTTTCAAGACCCTTACCAACCTCATTCTTAGAACCCAGTTCTTTTCACTCCCAAGGCTCTGACCTGGAGCCCCACCCTCTCACCCACCCACAGCTCTTCTGCCCATCCCATGGCCTCCAGAGCCCCACAAGTCCAGCCAACTACCTATCTATAGTATAATATAAGTAGGACACCCTTTTAAAAGTCTTTTCTGGCCCAGGACAGCAGCTCCAGCCTTGTTCCTTAAGGTAAGGTGGGCCCCTAAGCAGGACTTGCCCCATTGGTCAAATACCTGTAGCAGTGACTGCCAGGACATGCGGCCCCACCCATGCCAGCCAACTCACTACAGCATCCTCCTCCTCAGGAGGCACCCACATGCACAGCCAACCTCCAGCCGGCAGCAGAAACCCGGTGTGTCCCACGACAGCAGCAGACACCATGCCCCGAGGCAGAAGCCTTACTCTTGAACCTGAGCCCCTGAAGCAGGATGTTCTTCAGAGCCATTGCCCCTCTGTGAGAAAGGAGACACCAGCCCAGGCCTCAGTTGGGCTGTAGCTGAGCATGCACAGGCCCAGCTTGGCTCTGATTACCTGGTTCTGCCCTTTCCTGTCTCATGCAGTTCTCCTTGCCCCTTCACATTCATCTCCCTCGTGTCAGGAACAAAGGTCATTAAAAAAAAAAAAATCCCCAAACCAAAAATGCCACCCTGTTTCTTAGAGCCAACACACTTGGAAGGTCATGCCTCACTCCACCAATACATCTTCATGTAGGTCCAAATCACTGCTGCCCCAATAAAGCAGCCTGGCCTAGGAACAGGGCTTTGTAGCAACCATTCTCTGATGTCACCCCAAGCCTACTTTCCCCAGTTCCCAAGATCATCTGGCTTCATCCATCAGAAAGGCCGAATGATGGCATGCAACACGCTGGTCACCCTGCCATCTAGGTCCCTTCCTCTGGAGGGAAGGGAAGATCTATAGGAGTGATCCTAACAAGCGAAGCCAACACCAGGGTCAAAGCAGGTAACAGTTCCATCCCCAGAAACTGGTAAGGCCTGGAGCACAGTACCCAGAATACAACAAAATTAAGTGTGCAGTATCAAGGGTATAGATCACTTGAGCAGAGACTTTGAGTGCTGCCATTAAAGGCATGTGCTACCATGTACAGAGGGCAAATTCTCTCTCAGAAAAGGTCTGCTCTTACTAGGCTACCACCTGGTGGAGTCAAGTTAAAATTCCTGAGGTCAAAACAACTAGACAGAAAAAGAAATCAACCCAAACCAGCCCTCTATTTAATCTTAACCTGAACAGTCCTACTTTCCTCAAAGCAAGGGACTTCCTGGCTTCTAACTCAGCTGTGCAGAGCGGAGAACTAGCCAGAGCAGGAAGGAGGTGGTGACTTGCAGAAATTGCTGGTCGGTTGGCACACGCGGTCTTCCTTAGCAGTCTGAAGGGCCAGTGTTTCCGGGAATGCTGCCTGTGCTCTGGACCCTGGCTCAGAAGCCCAGAGAACCAGGTGTAAACAGAATGCACAATGGTCTCAGCAACAGGAGGCACCAGCTCAGCCGGGAGACACAGTTGGAGGTGGGGCGATTAAAGACACAAGGCAGCACCAGCTGTCCAAGAGCACTGACCTACTTAAGACTTCTGCCTGCCCGACTGCCTTTTTCCTAGGGAGTGGGATCTTATTTCTCCCACCCAGAACTTAGCACCAACACTACTGACTTCTTATCTTTATAGTTTCCAAAACTTAAATAGCATTCTGATTTTATTCAGTTCATATTCCATTTTCTTTTTTCCAACTCACAACTTCTCCAATCCCAATGTCCTTTGCTCAGTGTTATTACAGACACGTGCTACTATGTGCATTTCATGTAGTACTAGGGATGGACCACAGTTCTGTGCATGATAGGCAAACATTCCATCAGATATATTGCCAGCTCCTTCCCTACTTTAATTTTTTTTGAGACAAGGACTCTACAAATCCCAACTGTCCTCAAACTCAGATCCTCCTGTCTGAGATTACAAATACGTTCCATTACACCCAGCCCTTCTCTACACTGAAATCAAACCTTTGACTCCTCCAAAGTGGGCAAGGCACAGGGTAAAATCTTTTACGCTGGAGACACCAGTAGTTTAAGGTCAATATAGCCTGTAGGTTATTCACATTTGGAATACAGCTTCCTTTGGAGTCAGGCCCCAGGAAATGTTCAGAGCGCCCTAGAGGCCACTTAAGGTACTGCAGCCCAGACCTCCCTCCTACGTGCAGACAGGCACAAACCACAGTAGGGGTGTGGCCTCACGGCACAGCTGGTGGTGCCCTGAGACCACCTCAGAAACTGAGTAGTTACACTAGGCCTTAAGATCCAGCAGTTTTGCAGGCCACGACCCACGTGGGGCTCACCTCTACTGACTACTACATATCCAACGTTAAGTCTGACTTGGTAAAAATCTCAGACGCACGAATGTTCCAGGGCAGGAAGAATGTTCTTCGTCATACAGTCTGTCATTTACTCCTATTATAGTCTCTATGAGTGCAGTTTACAGAGATGACTTGGTCCTTTACCAGAAGCAGTAAGCAGCTAACTTGCCTGTGGGTATTTGAGATGATTGAGAAACTGAAAGTCAACCAAGTCATTTTCCTCTACCTCAATCTCCAGCTTAGTTCTTGCCCAACTCATCTCGACTTGCTGCTGAAAAGCTAAAGATGCTGAGAACCCAATGTGAGTTTAAGGCAAGAAACACTTTCTCTACTTTTCTGTCCATAGCTACTTCCTCATCTCTTCCACTCAATATTAAGCAATCAACAGCTTTAAGAAATAAAATAGCGTTTCCTGTGACCAACATGTCCATAACACAGATGGCATATCCAGCCCCCATAAATCTGTTTGGAGTCAGCTATGAAATGTGCTAAGTCACTCACTGGCTGGACTGAACTTAAAGCCAGTTTGCCTCCAGATGGCTGGGAATAAAGGGATCAAGGGCCATTACACTTAGCTGAGATACATTCCCCCCAACACCCACCCCCAAAACAGGGTTCCTGTGTAGCTCTGGCTGTCTTGGTACTTTGTAGAGTAGGCTGGCCTCAAACTCAGATCTGCATGCCTCTGCCTCCTGAGTGCTGGCAAACAGATATTAACCCATTACAGAACAAATTTCCCTACAAAGTAGATAACTTAAAATATAATGCTTAAAATGAAAATAGCTATGTACTAAATAAGTGGTTAGTATTCATATAGTTTGGCTTAAGCAATAATTCAGAAATGCATCCACAGAAACTGCCAATCTGGATACTGGTTGTTCTATGAAAAGCTGCTGTGCCAATCATTCAATTATGAAAACATGCAGACTAGAAACAGCCACTCCACATTTCCACTCTTATGGTCACCTAAATTTAGTGCCTTTGGAGACAGGGTATCACCCCCTACATGGTCTCAAATTCACGGGCCTTCCTCCCGAGTGCTGGGATTCGAACCACCACACTCAGTCTGGGCGAGACAAGTTTAATTCAGGGAAAATGCACGCTATTTGACTCACAAAAAAAGAGGGAACCTTACAACACTTCGGAGAACAAGTGTGGTCCCCTCACTCACCCAAGGAAGAAAATTTTCTCAAAAGCCGCAAAGTTGAAAGGTTGAGTCATCTTGCCCAGACCCGGTGATGGTTTACACTACTTTCCCAAAGAACACCCTCACTGCCTTACCTACAGCATAATCAGGCCATCAGAGGGCAAATTATTTGCTAACAATGCTATCTTGAGTCTTGACTTGGGTCCCCCCCCACCCTGTTCTGTTGGGGCAACAGTACCAGACCTAACTTCCTACAAGCCAGAAGGCATAAAAGGCTTACTTGAACAGAGAGGACCGGAAGGCTTCTATCTGGGTACCTGTTTCTTTGTTTCTACCCTCACCGCCAAAGACAAAGGCTGCACAGATTTCGCCCTTTAGATGGCTCTTTCTCAGGAGAGTTGCAATGTACCATTAGTTACTTTGTAAACACTGACGGGATTCCAGAGAGAATTTGTTTCCATGCGCATACTGGGTATTCAAAGCCTACCTGCCTCCCATAGCTTACTCCTAGTGTGCATAAAAATGGCAAGGAGACAGACTCAAGTTGGAGGCCTTCAAAGTAACTACTTCATTCATTGACAAAAAGGATATATGCATGCCCTTTTGGGTATTTCGCCCGAGGTTAGTCACTACATCGAGGATGCTCCGTACTTACAAAGAGACCAGTAATTTAGCAGCCTGGAGTGACACAGGACCAGAGGCCAAATCCAAGAATATTAATAGATCACACCGGATTCCAAAATCTAGCTGCCTCCATGCACGACTGGATTTTCACTATAAGGTTCACTTTTTCCAAACTACCAATGTTCTGGATTTGGAAAAGGTGATCGAGATCTTACTATGACTGGGTATTTACTGGGTCTTTATAGTCTTAAGACTAGAAGATGCCCGACTTTTTCAATACCAGTATGCTGGCCACCTTGCGCATGCAGCCCCATCTTCCTCAAAGCACTGACTTGACAAAATCTGCTTCCCTAATTAGACTGAGCTCTGTGGGCTATGTACGTCCTGGTAACCTAGGGCTCCAGCTTCGGGAACGGGTATGGGTTGATCGCCCACCCTCCCCTCGCCAGCACGTGGGAGCAGCACGACCGATTGATCAAGACGCCCCGCGGTACGTGCCGCCCCTCCGCCGCAGGATGGAGCGCGAGAGCACCGAGGGCCCGTGCCCACCACCAAAAATCTGCGGGCACACAAAACAGGCAGCAATAGCCGCCATCCTTTCTTGCCAGGCCATCGGGAATACAAAAGTTACGTAATTTGTAGCTGCATTACCCAGGACCGCTAGTGACTGCATCCTACCTCCTTGCACCGGACCACGAGGAGTCCGCGGACGTGACTAGAATGCGGGGGGGGGAGGGGAAAAGCTGCGAGGGGGAGGAGCGAGGATATGGAGGTAGAAAGGATGCTGTGGCGCGGACGTGACCGGAACGGAGGGGGGGAGGGGCGACGAGGAGCTGCGAACACTGGCGCGGGAAGAGCACGCTGACCTGAAAAGAGGATGAACGCGGAGGCTGAATGGGGGCGGGCAGGGGAGTTATTTCAAGTAGAGATTACGAGGAGGGCACCGAATGAGGAGGGCACAGAGCTAAGATGAAGGACGTAAGTACTAGTGGATGTAGGAGAATGAGCATTGGAGCAGGGCCAGAACAGGGTGGCGAGGATAGCAATAGTAAGATAATAGTAAGAGGCTGGAACCAGATTGAGAAGAGCAGAACGAGACCGTGGGAAAGGAGCTAGCCAGCCCCCCTCAATTTGGAAGACCAAGACTTGGGCTCAAGAGTGGCTTCTCCCCAACCCTGAGTGGGATGCTCAATGAGTGGCGCCTGATTCCTCCGTGGGGAGGCAGGCCTGCGTTACACACCAGTGGGCATCGGCTCAGGGGACAGATGGCGTAGGTTCTCCCCGCTCACCTCGGCCGTACTTCGGTTCCTGCTGCGATACCTAAAGCGGACGTGTGTCGAGTGAGGACGCGTCGCGGCTGTGCGGGGCTGCGCAGACTGGGCCTCAAGGTTATCACAGCTGCGGACAGCCGCAATCCCTCCGCAGTCCCGCCCCTCGCCCAATCCGGGCGGCGGCCGGTGGCGCCCCGCCTCTCAACGGGCGCCCGCACCTTCTGAGAAGCTCAGGGTAGGCGGGACAAGCAGGTTGCCCTTTTGAGGAGGACTACCTTCCTTGGCGGAAGGACATCGCCGACCAAAATTGCGTACGGGTTATTCTGTTGACCAATGGGGAAGTGGTGAGGAAGCAGGGCCCGCCCACCGGGCCGACTCCACCACCCCTAGATTCCCGGGCGCCACCGCCACCTGTTGCTTTAGGACTTGAGCGGCTGCAAAATGTTCCCTTTTTGGCCTTTTGCCCAGGTCTCCCCATGTGCCCTGGCCTACCAGGGCGGTGCCCAGATTTATAGGTCCACGGACATTCCTCCAGCCCCGCCCGGAGACTCTCCACCCTCCCGGCTCCCGCCCCAGTACACCCTCAGAGGCTGAGCAGAATGGGAAGCTGGGGTGATGGGAACAAGAGAGTGGTGGAAGGTCTGGGCTGCCTCCTAGAGGGTTTCAGACTTAAGAGGCTGGGTAGGAAGAACTTAGTCTCTTTTTGGAACGTGAGCGCGACCTCCTAACAAGGAGGGCCAGATTGGACCCATGTTAATACTTTGAGTAGGGTCTCGAATCCTGCACTTTTAAAATGCCTGGACCTGGACGCAGCAAACCAATCCAAGGTAATTAGTGCAGAACTGACCTACGCGTAGCCATTATCTATGCAGGAGTCGACACTGGTTTTGGATTCAGTCGTGTATGTATTTAAATTTGTAGTATTGGAGCCTTCTTTAACAATCTTTTTCCCTACAAAGTATTTTCTAATTTCCCAACTAACTAGTTTTAACACTAGTCTTCATTCCGCAGAGTTTTGAAAGCAGATACAATGCTGCCATATTCTGGGAAGACTGTACCTTAGGTTTTGGGGGATTTTGTTCTTTTGTTTTTCTTGGGAAAAGATGGGTGTGACCATTTCAAGCAGACACTTATTTAGAGTTGAGTCACAGGCCTTCATCCCATTTTCGGTCAGCTTAAATTAGAGGGAAGGGTAACATCATTAACGCAATTTGTAGTGAAATAAAGTTTTTTAATTTCTTCTGTAAGCCCCCTTGGTCCCCTTAGTTTAGGGAAGTAAATGCTTTGTTATTAAGGTGGAAAGAACATGAAATTGGGGGAGGGGAAGTGGTTATATCTGTAGAGAAAATAAAATTCCTTTCTGCCAGAGAAGGGGGTAGAAGAAATGACCTCTTTGTGCCTTGGACCAAAAAAATAAAAAATAAAAAACTAGAACCATAGTGTTCAACAGGGTGACAGCTATCTACTCATGTTGAGGTCCACTATGCATACTGAGAATCATGCATAATGGCTCACACCTGTAATTCCAATGCTCAAGAGGCCAAGGTCAGTCTGAGCTACACTGAGCTACACAGTGAGATCTAGGCCCACACAGTCTAGGATTTCTTTTTTGTTGCTGTTTTGGCTTGTTTTTTGTTTTTTTCAAGACAGGGTTTCTCTCTGTAGCCCTGGCTGTCCTGGAACTCACTTTGTAGACCAGGCTAGTCTTGAACTCAGAAATCCACCTGCCTCTGCCTCCCAAGTGCTGCTGGGATTAAAGGCCTGTGCCACCACGCCCGCACGCCCGGCCAGGCTACGATTTCAGTCACAGATTCATATTGATTCTCTTTCTCCCTCTGTCTCTCTCCTCTCTTTCTTTTACACACACACATATGAATGCACGCACTTTACCATCACCACAAATCTAGATGCAAAGTTGGGTGATCTTAAGTCTGTGACCTTGACACTTAGGGACTGAGGCAGAACTCCAGGCCAATCTGGATGTGGTCCCAGACTGATATGAATACCCATTAAACTGGAGAACTGGTGGTAGCTGAGAACTGCTCTTCATCTCCAGGCTTCAGTGATCTGACAGTTACACAAATGGGATCCATGGGAAGTGGCAGACTACAGTATGATAGAATGTGTCACAGTGACTTCTTAAAGATATACTATCTTGCTTCTGCTGAGAAATCGGCATGATATAGAGGAGTACATAGTTAGGTTGTATCTTATCTTTGTTCTAGTTTAATCACTAGCCCTATGACTATAACTATAATTTAACATGTACAGTCCGTTAAAAGTAACTCGAGGACAATCCCTACTTCCCAGGGTGGAGTTTGATCAGTTAATTATTGTGAATGAGTCCAACAATGCCCACTCATTGCCTCAGAACAGAGATCAGCGGGCTTCCCTCTCCCCTATGACTTCACATCATTCTAAAGGACATATAGCCCCAGGTTTGCTGCTAATTCAGGGGAAACCACACACCACAAAAATATTACAACTATTACCTCAGAAACACCTATGTCTCAAGAAGGAATGAGCTTTATCCATGTGGAAGTACAGAATGATCACTGTGGCTACTGTTCATCATCAGCCAAAATAATTATCTTTCCAATAAGGGACTTTCAAAATGATCAATGAAAAATTGTATATTAAACAACTTTAATATTTTGCAGCTGGGCAGTGTGACACACTTCTCTAATCTCAGCATCTGGATGGAGGCAGAAGCACGTAAATCTCTGAGTTTGAGGCCAGCCTGGTTTGCAGAATGAGTTATAGGACAGCTAGAGATACAGACAGAATCCTTGTCTCAAAAAACCAAACAATAAAAAATAAATATTCTGGGGAGAAAAAAAAAAGTGAAGACATGAAACAGTGAATCAAGTGCACTTTTCCTAAAATGTGCCACCTTTTCCTTAGATGTGTTCTTTACATTGTGTCTGCCCTTACAGGCTGGCTGCCTGATTCACCCATTCCAAGGACAACTAGAACTAAAGAGACTGCGGGTCCTCTTCTGTGCAAAGTTATTTCTGCAGAAAGTTTTAAGAGAGCAGCATCTCTGGTCCTATGGTGGTGACAGCATGAGGTGGTCTGAAACTCAATTTGTGAAAGTCCTTTGCTCCAGAAGCTTGTAGCTCATCTAAATGAACTGAAGCTTATCTTTTTCTCATCCCTGGGGCTGGAGGGCTCCAGTGGAATTGTGTCATCCACAGAACTTCCTCCTCACCACCTAGAAGAAGCCAAGATATCCCTAGGTCTATCCAGAATAATTCTGCAAGAGCCAGTAATGACTCAGCAGCAGACACTGCTGCTCCTTCCCAGCGAGAATTACAGGCAGAAGGAAGCTCCTCCCCAGCTGATGGCCACATCCTGACCACAAACTGAGTCATGGCCACACCCAGCCTGTATGGAAAACTACCAAGGATAGGAAGGAAGGTGAAGTTCAAGGAGTTTTTAAATTTTGAGTCCAATATACTCTCTACTTAGCATTGAGGAAAACAGTTCCTTTTCCTGACCTGTGAGGCAAGATTGCTTACACCCAGATAAATGAAAGGTGGGCTGTGTGTGTGTGCCATAAGGCTGTGTGTGTGTGAAAAATGCCATCTTGTAGCTCACACCTGTCTTTATGGACCCCAGCCCTTTCACCTTCTAAGTAGCCAGGACCCCAAGTCTCCCTCCATGGTTGTGAGCAGGTATTTCTAGAAAAACAAGAGCTCTGCCAAGCAATTTTCTCTGCAGTGAAGGTATTCTGTCAGATAAGGCTTTTTCTTCCTCTTTTTTTCACTGCAGAGGAATGAACCCAGACCCTTTATATATTAAGCAGAGGTGCTGCAGCCTGGCCATAGCCTCTGCTTTAGGAAGGCATTCTTGATTTTGGCTAGAATTTTTTAATCTCATGTTCTGAATTATCAGGCATTATGAACTTCTGAGATTAGCTTTCCAGTGGAGAACTATAAAATATGTACGATTTCATTGATATAAAAATGTTTATAAGTAGGAAAATTTGCCAAAAATGCTATATAACATGTGAGGAGCCACACCTAAGGTCCAGTTAGAGCACCAGCTGATTTATAACAGTAGCAAAATTAGTTATGAAGTAGCAACAAGAATAACTTCATGGTTGGAGGTCACCACAATATGAGGAACTGTATTAAGAGGTTGCCACATTAAGTAGGTTGAGAACCATTAAAAAAAAAAAAAAAAGAGAACCATTGCTCCAGACACATTTACGGTCTCTGAAGAAAATGTATCTTCTATCTTTGCTATCAGCAGTAAATGAGGCTATAATCACAGAACCAGAAAAGGAATTCTGGAATCAGGTTACTATGATTAGCTGTGGAACATAGCAAATTCCTTATTCTCTAAGACTATTTTCTCATCTGTAAAATGGGAATAATAGCACCTATTTCTGAGGCTTTTGTGAAAATTAGGAATCCATATATATGTAGCATGCTTGCAACAACATATACTAACACAGTAATATGTTATCAAAATATTAAGGTACTCTGCACACTACCTGGAAACTAATTTATAAGAACCAAAGTATGTTAGCAATCTCTGATACCATATTATGGGTTAAAAAGTCTTTCCAGGAGGATTTTCAGTTGCATGTGTCCACTGATATTAACTTGGTCAACTATTATTTCTGTTAGGCCTGAGTCGTAGAAGAGTGTTAGAATATACTAGCTATTTCCTTTTTGAGAAGGGATTCTTGGTTAGCTGCTCAGATTGGTTTTGAAATCCTGGGCTTAACTGGTTTTCCTGTCTTGGCCCCCAGGGAATAAGCTGAGACTGTAGATGAACCCTACCACACCCATTTATAATGTACTAGTCATAAGGGCTTAGGAAGACAATGAAGAAGGTTCTTTGGGAAGGGTCTTTAAGAGTGGTATTGACTTTTTCAAAATGTCAGGAACCACAACTCAAGTAAGATACTTAGGTAAGAAGGTGTTGTGAAATACGATAAAGGTCACAGAAGACAATAGTTTATTGAAAGCAATAGCTATAGTAGAATTTGAAATTGTTACCATTGGAAAGCTGGGCTTTTGCCAGGCATGGTGTTATGCCCACCTTTAATTCCAGCACTTGGGAGGCAGAGGCAGG
>NC_034599.1:54541177-54548475 GCF_900095145.1 Mus pahari | reverse complement strand
TTTAAAGATTTATTTATTTATTATATGTAAGTACACTGTAGCTGTCTTCAGACACTCCAGAAGAGGGTGTCAGATCTCGTTATGGATGGTTATGAGCCACCATGTGGTTGCTGGGATTTGAACTCCAGACCTTTGGAAGAGCAGTCGGGTGCTCTTACCCACTGAGCCATCTCACCAACCCCTTCAGTTGTATTCTTAACCTGTCTGATTCATCTATATAACTAATAAACTTCACCTCTTAATCTTTTCATTAAAAATACTAACATCGGGGGCTAGAGAGATGGCTCAGTGGTTAAGAGCACCGACTGCTCTTCCGAAGGTCCTGAGTTCAAATTCCAGCAACCACATAGTGGCTCACAACCATCCATAATGAGATCTGACACCCTCTTCTGGTGTGTCTGAAGACAGCTACAGTGTACTTAAATATAATAATTAATAAATCTTTAAAAAAACAAAAAACAAAAAGCTAACATTGGGGCTGGAGAGGTGGCTCAATAGTTAAGATTACTGGTTGCTCTTCCAGAGGTCCTGAGTTCAATTCCCCGGCATCCACATGGTGGCTACCAACTATCTGTAATAGGATCTGATGCACTCTTCTGGTGTGTCTGAAGACAGCTACAGTGTACTCATATACACAAAATAAATGATTCTTTTAAAAAATACCAACATATCTGTAGAATACAAAAGAATAACTAAACAAACAATGCATCTTTTACTTCATGCAACACAAATAGTTCCACTCTCAGAATTAAAAACCCTTACCTAGGACCTTGGTTAGGTGCTGGGCCAAGGCTAGTCAGACCACAGTAATCATATCCAGTCCACAGCACCTTCCATTTTATTGTTTTATTTACAAACAGGGTAAAGTCAATTGGGCAAATCAGGGGTGGGAGTCAGTCAGGGCCACCCAAATGTGGAGTAGTTCCTGGATCAATCTCCACCATGAAGGCCACCTCTTCTATACTTTTTTTGCCCCTTGAATTTCTCAGGGCAGTTTCACTTGCTGCTCCTGAGTCCTTTTACAAGGGCAGATGGATCCTGGGGGAACAGGGTGGTACGAGGGCTGGGGCCCCCTCAGTTTGTGTAAACCTGAGTTCCGATCACACGCATGATTTCCTTCTGAATCTTGGGGTCCTGAGTATTAATGTTGGCATCGCCCACCTGCCCATCCTCATATCTGCCAAAAACAGAGCAAGTGTAAGCACAAGAGGAAGCATAATACAAAATAATGTCTACCAGAGGAAATATGTTTCCAGACAAGACCAATAATTTTATCCGAAAGTCAAAGATCTTGTCACTGTTCTTCAGGATGAACGCATCAGCTTAGCAGTATTCCTCTACACAGCCCCAAATAATCTATCCTTATCCCCAAGGAAAAGTCTCAGGGCCTGAAGTAGACAGCAAGGGGCGGGACTCAGACAACAAAAGAGGACATCCTCAGCAGTCACATACCATCCACCACCCTCACTCTTCAGGGAATCTCAAGGGCTGCTTTTGGACTCACACAAAGAAGAACCTTGTGCAGACATGGTCAGACACAGGGCACACCCAAATGTTCCCATGCTTCTGGAGATCCTTAGATGTAATCACTGGGAGAAAAAGAGCCAGAAGTCACAGATATAAAGTTAAGACAGTTCAGGTAGGAAAGGAGGACATGATGTTTCAACATAATTTTTGGCTGACTCATGTGCCAAAGGGGCATCAGGAATAAAGCCTAGGGTTCCAAAAAGACATGAACTGGGTGAGTTGCATACCTTCACAAAGTGCTATACAGTTTAGATTCCGACTCTGCAGGAACCTTGACTGAATGGATCGGGTCTAAAATAGAAGCAAAGGAAAGCAGAGCAAGGTAAAATGTTAGAGTTAGTCTCAAAATGGCTGGCTGGTTATTGAGGATGGGGATGACAGGGATAGGAACTCAGTCTCCTGAGCTCCCAGCCCCACTCAACCCTTTGTTTGCTTACATATAGTCATCTAATGGGTCCACAGCTTCCATGTTCACCGTTTCATTTAAAAACCTACCTTTGCTTTCATGCATACAACAGAGATAACATGACTAAAGCAAGATCTTTACAGCATATGTAATGCCTGTAAAAGACCCACAATGACCCCAGATCTACGATTCTCCCATCCATTATTTTTAGCAGGATCCAGAGGAATATTCCTAACTCAGGCAGAGGAAACAAGCAATACCTGGGGGATGGTGTTCATCCTGTTGTATCTCTGGACCAGCTCATCCTTTGAAGGCATCCTGTGCTGTCCTTTGCCCATTCCTGTCAGAGAACAACAAACTCAGTTAATTCACCCATTTCTTAAATATTTAATGACGTACTTATTATATGCCAGATACCAGCTGAAGACACTTGGTGACACAGTGGTGAATAAAACAAACTATTTTTCCACATGGAGTTTAGTCTGGTGGAGACTGCAGGCAAGGAATAAGTAATTACAACACAGTATGGTGAGGGTTGTGATAACTTATAGAGCATTGTGTGAACCCTGTGAAGGGGAACTAGCCTAACCCAGAGTTTGAAAATGTCCTGATGTGGTAAGGAAGAATTAGTATACTAGAATATGGAAAGCATAAAGACAGACAGAGCCACAGGACTTAATTTGCACATACTATAATGAATAGGAAAATGGGAAAATATGTAACTGATGTGGTGAGCTTTTTGGGGCCCCTTGGCAGGAATTCGACATTAGGCCAGGTCAGAGAAGTAAGCTCAGGCAGGAATTTGAACAAAAAAGTAGGCTTCGGGGAAGAATATGACTTTGGGCAAGGGCAGGGAAGTAGGCTCGGATATCTTGGTCATCCCAACAAGCCCTTAGAAACAGTGATTACTTTGTTTATCGCCTTGCTTGTTCCTTGACTATTTGTGTTCATTTTCTTGCTTGTTTCTTAACCTAGAATTGACCTTATTACTTACATGTAATTAAAATGATCTAAAAGATTGGGAAAAAATAAACCTGCCTCAGAACTGCTTGGGGTCATGCTACAATGTGTCTAATTGTCTTTTTTTTTTTTTTTTTTTTTAATCCTTCCACCTGTCCTGGAGAAGCTGCTGACAGACTAAACTGGCTTGGTCAAACAGATGTTAACTAGGGTCAGATCAAGCAGGGCTTATGGGCTGTAAAAGCAACTAGGGTTTATCTTCTAAAAACTCCAGGGAACCACTAAAATATTTTATTACACCAAATAACATGACTCAGGAAAGAGGGGCCTAGCCCAGTAGGATACCTCAGAATCAAATGACAAGCCAGAGGCAGGAGTTAAGAGAAAGCAAGTAGAAGTAGTTCAATATGTTGTGGTTTAAAGGTACACAAAAGACTGGCCATTCAGGATAAAAGGAAAACGTCAAGTCCTTCCATATGGATTCTCCACAGATAGTTACAATGACAACCACTTTGAAGAACCCTACCTTTAAAAAAAGTACCAACTCCCTTTCATTTCTACATTATTGCAGTGCATAAATTTTCTACCATTTTTCTTTGTCCAGACAAAGTTTCTCTGAGTAACAACCCTGGCTGTCCAAGAACATACTTTGTAGACCAGGCTGGCCTCAAACTCACAGAGATCCACCTGTCTCTGCCTCCCAAGTGCTGGGATTAAAGGCATGTGCCAACATGCATGGCTTTTTTATAATAATAAAAAAAATTTCTTTACCATTCTTAGCAATTACACATGAGACCTTGTTTATAGTGACTGAACTCAAGAATTCTTACTTAGGTATCAAACAGTGCCTGTATGCCCCTACTCCCAACTCTCTTTTGGCCTAAGACTTCTGGTCTACAAAGTGTGTTCTGTCTGTTTCCAGGCTTATCATAAGTACAGCCTTATCAGTTAGGGGGTTATGTAACCAAGGAGAAGGGATAAACATGAAATCAATGATGTTATCATTACAAGCCATGAACAGGGTTCTAGCCTCACCATTCTACTTCATCACAATTTCACTCTGATTTAATTCTTGGTTTTGCCACTGGCTTTTTATTTCAGAAGTTTAAACTTCATTTTATTTATTATTAGGCATCTATAATTTGAGTGCAGACACACATGGAGGTCAAAAGACAACTTTTTGGGTTTTGTTGTTTTGTTTTTATTTTGTTTGGGTTTTGGTTTTCCAATCTTGGCTAACCTAGGATTTACTATGTAGACCAAGGTGGCCTCTAACTCATAGAGATCACCTGCCTCTTCAGGTGCTGGGATTAGTGCTGATCACACCAACTTCAGAGGACTGCTTTTAAAAGATGGCAGGGATGCCGGGCAGTGGTGGCACACACTTTTAATCCCAGCACTTGGGAGGCAGGGGCAGGTGAATTTCTGATTTGAGGCCAGCTTGGTCTACAGAGTGAGTTCCAGGATAGCCAGGGCTATACAGAGAAACCCTGTCTCGAAAAACCAAAAAAATAAAAAAATAAAAATAAAAAAGAGATGGCAGGGATCAAACTCAGATTATGAGGCTTGGACATCAAGCACTTTTACCAGTTGAACCATCTCAGCAACTTATTCTCGTTTTTATAAGTGGTGTGGAGGTAGGAGGTAGTAACCATTGGACTACAATTCTTCACTGAGCAAACAGACTTTCAACTCAACACACACTTATTTTTTGTCAATCTCATGAGAAATTCATGGCCTGAACAAAACCGCCAATTCCTTCCTCCTATAGAACAGAAACCCTCTACTTCCACCTGTTCCACCATCCTTAACAAAGCTCAACTCTGCATCCAAACATCATGACCTTACCCAGATTATTTTATTGGCAAATTTCTAAGAGAAATTCCCATTCAGGTTCTAGTCCAGAAAAAGCAGGCAGAAGAAAAAAGAATAATTTGATTTCTTTGAGTCTTAGAGATGGCAGTTGAATAACTGCAATCTCCTTCTGCCTCAAACCTGTGGCACTGTTGCATTCATACTGACCCAAAGATTGTTCTATTCTTGTCCTGGGACTAATAATCTCTGGACACTTTGTGTCCAGAATGAATCTCTAAACAGAACTAAGCAAAGAAAATCTCCAAATCTACTCACTGCCCCTAATTTCTTCTGATATTAATGGCCAAGTTATCAGCAGTGCCACTGGTCAAACGCATGTTCTCTGTTTATACTGATCCCCACCTGGAAAGCACACACAATGCTAATTTTATCACACATACCCCTGTTAAGTTTGATTTTGTTTGACTTTGAGCAATATAAAAAACGCATTACACACAGTGTTCTGGAACTCGCCCATTTTGTTAGTATTCACTTATTTATTGTGCATGTGAGTCCAAGTGCACACACACCATACTGCATGTGTGGAGATCAGAGTACAATTTCAGAAGTTGATTGTTAACAACTCCACCTTGTTGAAGCAGGGTTTCTGTTGCCATTTCTGCTGTGGTTAGCACTGAAACTCTCAGGTGATTCTCCTGCTTCTGTCACCTATCTCTCCACAGTAGTTCTGGGATAACAGATACTTAGCAATGAATCTAACTTTGTTATGTGGGCTCTGGGTACTAAACTTGGGCCAATAGACTTGTACAGCTAGCTAGCACTTTTACCTACTGAGAATTCCTCAGCCTGACTTGCCTATTTTTAATCAACATTACTAAGAATGTCTATGCTATTACATGCTACTGATGTCCCTCATTTTCTTTCTTTTTTTTTTTTTTTAATTTATTTATTTATTATATGTAAGTACACTGTAGCTGTCTTCAGACACCCCAGAAGAGGGAGTCAGATCTCGTTAAGGATGGTTTTGAGCCACCATGTGGTTGCTGGGATTTGAACTCTGCACCTTTGGAAGAGCACTCGGGTGCTCTTACCCACTGAGCCATCTCACCAGCCTGTCCCTCATTTTCATTGCTCAATAATTATGTGATTATATCAAATATTTTGTCTCTTATTCCAATGATGATGATCTGAGCTATTCCCAAGGTCTGTTGCTGCAAACAGTCTTATGAGCATTCCTGTATGCCTTTGAGTTTGCATACACAGGAACAAAAATGCTGGGTCAAATAGATAAACTATATTGCTTTATAAAGTAAAGTCAAATTGTTTTTCTGGTCCAGCAAGATGGCTCACTGGGTAAAAACACTTACTTATACCAAGCTTCATGACCTAAGTTGGACCTCTAGAACTCTCAGTAGAAGAAGACTGACTCTAGCAATTGGTCCTTCTGACCTCTAAAAGCGCAAACACGTGTGCACACACACATACATATGTTCACATATATACACATACAACACAACACATGAATAAGAAACTTTTTTCCTAAAATGGCTGTGCAGTCAATAAAGGAAATCTTTTGGATATTTACAGCTTTTAGTAAAATTGGGTATTATCAGATTCTTAGTTTTTGTTGATGAATGTCGGTACTGAATAACAAGTCACTTGGGTTCTGTTTTACTTCCCTCTAGAGTTTACACAGCTTTCACATGAAAAAGGACACATCTCTCTTCATTTATAGTCTCACCATGTATATATTATTTACTTACTTTTCCAATAAGCTTTGCAGTAACTAATATTCTTTTTCATATCACTTGAGATTGAACTCAGGACTTGGTATATGCTCTACCACTTAGCTGTATACTGGCCCTTCACTTAAAATCTGAAATAAAGTTTCTTTTTCTTTTTTCTTTTGGTTTTTTCGAGACAGGGTTTCTCTGTATAATCCTGGCTGTCCTGGATCTCACTTTGTAGACCAGGCTGCCTTGAACTCACAAATCTGCCTGTCTCTGCTTCCCAAGTGCTAGGATTAAAGGCGTGTGCCACCACCGCCCGGCCTTTCCCCCCCCCCCCCCCCGCTGAGATAAAGTCTTGTTAAGTTGCCCACACTGTCTTTGAACTTGCTATATATATAGCCCAAGAAGGCCACGTGTTTGTGATCGTGCTCCCAAGATACAACTGTATGCCACCACACCTGGCTAAGAAATTTTAAGCTACATTTTAAATAATCTATTAATAAATATATACATAAAATATTATGCATATACCTGTGCTCTATGTGCAAATCCTCAAAAGCCAGAAGAGGGTATTGAATCTCCTAAAACTGTGTAAGTGCTGGGAACTGAACCTGAGTTCTATGGACAACAGTCAGTGCTCTTAACCACCAAGCAAGCCATCTCTTTAGCAGCTTTCAAATACATTTTATGATTAATCTTACATTTTTATGCATCTTACAGGTACCCTCTCCCAGTTTGTAGCCCATCTTTATACTCTCTTTAAGACCACTCAGTCCAGATGTTGCTACTTTTGACAATCAAAAAACATACCCGGGGCTGGTGAGATGGCTCAGTGGGTAAGAGCACCCGACTGCTCTTCC
>NC_034599.1:54524949-54541152 GCF_900095145.1 Mus pahari | reverse complement strand
AAGAAATCCTATCTCAAAAAACCAGAAACATGTGTGCGTGCGCGTGTGCGTGTGTGTGTGTGTGTGTGTGTGTGTGTGTGTGTGTGTGTGTGTGTTGTGTCTGTGTCTGGGTGTGTGTATGGGAGCACTCTGATGGAGAGCTTTAGTTTCAATCAGATTTGTCAAGCTTTGATTAGTTGTTGCAATTTCTCTATTTGCTAGATTTTTACCTAAGATTCAAACAAGTTGTTCCTTGATAATTTAAGACTTGTAAGATTATGGGAAGAGGGGGAATACTTAAGAGGTCAATAGAGTGTTTATCTATCCTGTTTCAAGCCTGGAGTTCCATCCCCAAAGAAACAACCAAAACCCCAAAATGCTTTTACAATTTTCTAGTTCTGACAAAAAGTTTCAAAGATTGATTTAACATTTACAGACTTTACCCCTGAGCTTTAAAAATGTGTTACATCTGTAGGTATGTTGGCTTCTTTGTTCCCATCTCTGCCAACTCTTCTTAAACTAACCATGGTCTAGCAGTTGCTTTTGCAGTTGCCTCACTACACATGCTAGGCAAGCCCTGCACCACTAAGCTACATCTTATCTTGGTCCCCATTTTTCAGTCTGTTTGGTTTTTGAAATAAGGTCTCATTCTGTAATCAAGAGTGGCCTGGAACTTACTATATAATTCAGATTGCCCTAGAACTCATAGAGGACCCCCACTCCCACCCCTGTCTGCCTCCTGAGGGCTGGGATTAAAGGCATGAGTCACCAAGTTCCTTAAAAGAACCATCTAGCTTTTTCAGTCCTGCCCTATACCATCTATATCAGCATACTCATTTTTCTTTCTACCTATCATTGCCTCTTCCTTTTTGATTGGTTTGTTCTATCATTAAAAAGGTTCTAGATTTGTTTGGTTTTTATAGAACTGAAGATTGGGACTTATTATTGGAACTTAAGGACTCATGTATGCTAAGAAATACTCCACCATGAACTCATATTCCCAGGCATTCTATAAGTTTAAGACATGTTCTCAATAAGTTGCCAACACTGACCTCAAATTCATGATCTTCTTGCCTCAGCCTCCTGAATATCTAGGATTACTGATGTACCTGATGTATAACACCATAACTAGATTATTAGTTTTGTAGTTATTTGATTCTAAATGTATTTTCTTATTTCTATAATGACTATAATTACCAAAAATACAATATAATAATTTAGAAAAAAATCTAGTGTAACTGCCTTCTTATACAGCACATGCAACTGCACAGTGGCCATTGATTAGAGAATCCACTGATTAAGAACAAAAGCAGACCAGAGAGGAACATGAACCTAAAACACTGAAAGTCCCAATTCCAGTTCTTTTTCTGAGCTAGATAATGCTAGAATCATCACCTTAGACTCTGGACCTCATTCATGGTTCTAAAATGAAGTACTTTCTCTGTACTCAACGTAATTATTATAATAGTGTGTAATTATAGAATATTTAAATTTTAAAAGGGGGGTTGAGAGAGAGAGAATAATGTCTTTAAAAACATAAGATCAAGATAATGTCTCCAAAAATTCTAAGACTCCAACACTAGAGAATATTAACACATGAATTCACATGTACACACATAATTTATAATTGCTCATATAAAAAAGTAGTTTACGCTACACAGAGAAACCCTGTCTTGAAAAAACTTAAAAAAAAAAAATAGTTTACATGGGCATGGTGACACATGACTGTAATTCCAGTTCTTAGGAGGATCAGGAGTTCAAAGTCATCTTTGGGCACATATTGAGTTGTAGGATGGCACGGACAACAGAAGTCCATCTTAAAAAAACAACAAATCTGGTCTGTCTACAAAAAGCCTTTTTTTTTTTTTTTTTTCTCCTTTCCAGTTATTCATTAACCCATCCCCGGGGCCTACTTCCTACAGAACAGCATTTTTAACAATAACTACTCCTTCCTCACAAACAATCTAAGTTTCTAATAAGAGGAAATAGAGGCAGATTATGTATCCATGATTATATATCCATCTAATAAGAGGAAATAAAGACAGATTATGTATCCATGATTGGAGAAGGTACTGACAAAGACCAAGTACTCATGATGGGAGAAGAGAGAGCACAGATCATGTGTTCACAGATGGATGCAATATAAAGAGAGTCAAGGTAGTCAGAGAGTATTGCTTACCTGAGTATCCAAAGGAAATACTGGAGATGGGGCTCAGGTAGATGCCTTTGCCATAGGCTGCTCCATGCAGCTTGCAGGGAAACACCAGGATGAATATATGAGCCTAGGCCCCCCATGGCTGTATTTTAGGCATCCACACCACTTATGCAGTCTTCTGTCTTTCCATTTGCCTACCTTCTCATGCATCCAAATAACTCTAGGTACCTACTTTAGAAAGCTGATTGGCTAAACTGCTTGCTTACAAAGCACTATAGATTACTGCCTTAGAAAATGGGGAGGAATAGAGCCGCTGAGTCACTGCCTCAGCATTCATACTTCTGACCTCAGGCCTTCATACATTTTCAGATTCTCAAACAAAGGAACTATGGAAGAGGTAGCAGGAAGAGGAACAAAAACCACTCCCAGTAGTTTCTCAGGACACTGAAATAAGTCTTTCTAACAATACCTTGAAGAGCCATAAAATGGAAATTCACTGTCATTATAATAGGTTAATTCACTTCTACAAATTACCAAAACACAGCTCAACCTAAAATATACAACAGCCACATTCATTCTACATCTACAATGACAACTTTCTCTGTAAGGAAGCTCCCAAATAGGCAAGGGATGAAAATGAACAGGTTTTCAAGAACTTTATAGCAGACTACCATAAAACTGAGTGAAGTGGGGAGTGGAAAGAAAGAGGAAAGGGACATAGCCTCACCTGAAGTTTGGTGTAGGATGCATTGACCAGCCCATTGCGCAGGATTGAATGCCAATTCTCAATGTGGGACCCACTGTAAGGCAGGATACTACATGTCTCCTCACTGTATACGATTCCTAGAACTTCAAACACTGCCATTCCCACCCTCCTTACCCACACATTACATGCAGATGGGCAGAGACACCTATGGCTGACATGCTACATATACAGTCATAAGCAGCAAGCTGTGTGTGTGGTTAAACATTACATCTGTTGTTCAGCTAACCACATCTTAAACCCTCAACTACAGGCTCAGTATTTTCATTTCCCTATTTTCTTGGTGTTTTAAATTCAATAAATTCATCTCAAATCCAACAAGCTGATCCCTGATCTCAAATACTGTTTTCTAGTACAGAAATCATAACATATTTTTTAAAGTACTAACAACTCCCTTTAATTTACCCTTAATACTTTTCTCTTTCTCCATCCCCCCATTAGAAATAAATTGTAGATTTCTTCCCAAAACATACAAATCTATCCTTCCAATCTGTTCCTGTGTAGCTTTTTACATGTAAATATTATTTCTATTCAACTATAACATAAGCAACTTAAAAATAAAAACCATGTCATACATAGCATTTTAATCCTTTACAGAACCTACCACAGTAGCATTTAATAAATAACAGCGGATTAACTGACAATCATGAAAAAAATGTAACTCCTATAACCCATGGCCATAGTCCCCTACCCCACCACCTCTTGCTGCCCAGCCTCCACCTTCCTTACTGGAAAGCAAAGGTGCTTCCGTACAGCTTCTTGGCGGTCCGGAACCGAGCCTCCTTGGCAGGAGGGCTGCTCAGCAGGAGGAATTGGTGTGAGGTGTGCATGAACTTCAGCTGCTGCCCAGGGTGGGGGTGGGGTAGAAACAGAGCAGAAATAGAGATCAGGGAGGGAAAGATTGGGAACAGGAAACAAATGATAGCTACACTAACCCTCAACAAAGGAACACCTTCAGACTCAGAAAACTACTGATGGGCAGTGCCAGCCAAGCCAGTTAGAGAGAAGGAGGTGAGTGAGCAGAAACTCCCTCCTTGCTTCTCACTAGAAGTTTGAAGCTTACAGAGGGAGACTAATCACTTACCCTGCTGAGAGGTAGTTTGACAATGTGTGACCTGTTGCTAGAAATTATCCTGGGAAGGAAGAGAAAATGAGAAGGGACAGAATAAGTACATGGTGAAGCGATCCTGAAAAAGCAACTTACTTCTAATCTAGGGACAGCAAATAAGATTCTAATGTCTGAATTGTGTGCTTATATCCAGGCCATATTGATATTAAGTGATAATGCTTATATATAAACTACATACACTGTATACATTATACATGTATGTGTTTATAAATATCATATATGTATTATATAAATAAATTTTAAAGAGAAGCTACCAACCAACCAATTATCAAGGAATTAAACAATGGATAAAAAGAGTCAAGGGAAAAGCTACTACATCTAGGGAGAGAAAAGCATAGAACAAAAAGAATGTTCGCTGTTACCAATTTGGGGGGGCAGGGTAGGTCTGAATCAAAACCAGCTTAACTTGTGTCTGGGGTTAAAATCTCAAAACAGACTCAGGAATCATCTTTTTTTTTTTTTTTTTTTTGGTTTTTTTCGAGACAGGGTTTCTCTGTATAGCCCTGGCTGTCCTGGAACTCACTTTGTAGACCAGGCTGGCCTGGAACTCAGAAATCCACCTGCCTCTGCCTCCCGAGTACTGGGATTAAAGCCGTTCGCCACCACGCCCGCCTAGGAATCATCTAGCTTAAGTTCAGAAGACTGCTAAAGACTCTCAGGGATGGGAAAATGGAAAGGATACTATATAGGTTGGGGAAAACAAAAAGAAGAAACTAGAATGAACTTTCTGAGGAGTCAAGGGAATACTAGGCTGTATATAGGCTAATCGCAGAGGCAGGAGAGCAAAAGCACAAAACACTGAGTGAGCGTTCAGCAAGAACACTATTGCCTACAGTGGATAAAATGTATTTTCTGTATCTAATCTACTGTTTATTTTGTGCTTGTTTAAATTTTTGTGTATGTATATGCAATTGTACATTGGGGAGGTGGCACAGACATGTGTGCCTGTGAAGGCCAGAAGTCAACCTCAGGTGTTGTTCCTTAGGAGATGTCCACCTGGTTTGTATAATTAAGTCTTTCACTGGGACCTGGGGCACACTGATTGAAGTACTTTGGCTGGAAATGAGCGCAAAGGTCTACTTATCTCTTCTTCCCTGTGCTGTGATTACAAGTGTGTGATGCCATCATGCCTGGCTGCTTTTGTGGGTGCCAGGGGTCAAGCTCAGGTCTTCATGCTTCTATGGTAAGTATTTCACCAACTAAAGAATCTCAGGTTCTCACCATGAACTTTGGAATGCTACTTTGGAAGTCTATGTCTGGTAATTACTCATGCTATGAGGGAGTAATCTACTGCATTGGCTTCATAGTGTCAGAGGCTGACTTGGAAGGAAGCAAACTAGAAAGAACTGTCAGGAAAACAGAGAAGTCAGCAGGGGGAGGAAGAGTAATAGGGAATAGTTTCCCAGCAGTAGAAACAATGGTGTATCTGGCTCTAGTCCCTCTACATACATAGGAGGAGGAGATAGCAGGTAGAGATGAATTTCTTTGAACACACAAAAAACTAAGCTAAAATGAACTGGTACATGGTAAGAAGCTCAAAACCTACTAATGGCATTAAATTCTTGAAAATTGCTAAGTCATCATGGGCAACAGTGCAGCAACAAAAACCTCAAATGACCCATTTTATAATGCATGTTGTACATGACAAATAACCATACACACACACACACACACTATATATATATATATATATATATATATATATATATATATATATATAACTGAAAGAAGTAAGTAAGAAAACAAACAGTGGGAAAAATCATGTCAGAATTTGTGAACTCTTTGTAGGCTCTCAGTTACTGTTCAGGTCAAGCCTTGCCTGCATAACACCAAGAAAAAGCAGTCATACTTACAACCTTGCAAAGTATGCTGAAGTGCCCCACAACTCCTTCCTCCCCCACTCCCTATGAAGCCTGAGCCATTCTATCCATACCACTGCAGAAGAGGATGGGCCAAGGGATCCAGCTTGTCCATCTGTTTCTTGATTTCCAAATATGAGCCCTGTAAGATGATGGCCACAGATTATCTCCCAGGAGAGAAAGGGCCCCTTCCACTTTCTGCAGATTACTGAAACTCAAAGCAAGATAGAAAATTGGAGGAATAAAAACAAGGGGGTTTCCACCCTTAAAGAGGCCCAGGTGGGTTGGGAAGACTCATAAATATGAAAATGACTGAAGATGCTTACAAAACAACACGCAGGTGGGTCTCCCTCATTTTATGCAATTCCAACAGCTCTAAAAAAGTTACTTATAAATCAAAAAATAAAATCAATGTCCCCCAAAAATTAGGCTAAAGAATCCTGTGGCATATCTTCACATAAACAGTCTTTCTAATAAGTATATCATCTTTTCTAGGTGCACCTTCTGTGTTAGTCTGCACTGTAATATGTAGGATTTGCTGACAAGAGGCCCATCTGTAAATGTGAATACAAATGAATGTCTATTCATGCAGATACTGCAGATGAGGGGTGGGGAAATCTGATGAGGGACAGCCTTGAGTCAAAGGATGATCACTGCTCCGTGTGTGTGGCTGCCCCACCCCTAGAAGGACAGAAGATCCAGCCCCTGGATCTAACACCTCACCTTCAAGCCTCTTCTTCACCCTCCCAACCTTGAGCAGAAGTCTTTCCCTCACTTCTCTAATTCCCTAAGAACTATGGAAAAATGTTAAAATATGAACAACTTGTGAAAGACCAGCAGCAAAGATAACGTTGGGAGAGACATGTTGGGAGTGAAGAGAATTGGGGTAAGAAAGCTAGCAAAACAAAAAACAGGAACTTGGAAGGCTACAGAGGGAGCATAGAAAAATGGAAGAATCTGAGTGTCTTCCCTGAATCCTTACCCTAGTCCAGAGAATTACAAGCAGAAAAGGGCATGGGGCTTGGCAAAGAGAAGGCAAATACCTGGGTCATCTCCCGGATGGACATCACACTATCCAGAGCTTTCTGAAGCCGCTCATAATTCTTCTTCTATTCATAGTCAATGAGAAATAAAAGATTCAGATGAAGAAATACAAATCAGATACAAAGATACAATGAAAAAGAAGGTAAGTTTAAGTCTAGACCTAAGTGTGCCATGGAAATATGAATTTTATTAGAAAACTCTAGAGTCACATGCTAGTCCTCTTTTACCAGTTGTAATTAATCGGGTAAGTCATTGAACACATTAAAGTATTTCAAGCCCTGTTTGCAAATGACAAGAGGTATTTTGCTTGTTTGATTTTTTTTTTCACATCAGGACTTTAGTGTTGCTAGGGATTGATTCCATGGCAGCGTACATGCTGATTGAGTTATACCCTAGCATCTATTTGTAACTCTGATCATCCTCAGAGATGTCCTCAGTATTAAACAAATGTATAAATCTAGTTATACTGTGCCCAATGTACTGACATAACAATGAAGCATTGTGATACACGGTGATGGTTAATTTTAGAAGTCATTTTGGAAGCTGGTGATGCATTCCTTTAATATACATGGAAAGAACAGGCAGGTAGATCTCTGAATTTGAGTCCAGCCTGGTCTACAGAGTGACTTCCAGGACAACCAGGGCTATATAGAGAAACCCTGTCTTGGAAAAAGGTCAATGGGGTACCTACTTATTTGGTCAAACATGACTTCTGGGTTTGTTGTGGAGATGTTTTAAAGTTCTGATTTAACAGCTGAGTAAGTATACTAGGCAAAGAAGATCACATTCCTTAATAAGGATCTCATCTAGTCAAATAGAGACTCAAATAGAATTTAAAAAAGCTAACCTTCCTCAACCCTAGCTCTTGAATAAAAGAGTATTCTCCTCCCAGCTTTAGATCTAAATGAATTGCAAAATTGGCTCTATGAGCCTTGAGCCTATATGGTTCTCAGTCTGGAACAACATACTTGGCTTTTAAGCCTCTGGACTGAAACTGGAATGTCATTCGCCACAGGCTCTCTGCAGTTTCCAGCTTGCTTACTGTAGATATGGGGACTTCTTAGCCTCCTAAGTAGATGGGGTTATTCCCCATAATAAACCCTCCCTCTGTAATTCACATGGGTATGAATGGAATATATTTAAAGTAGTTCACAGCTTTTAGCTGTTCCTCTGGAGAACCCTCATAGGGTATTTTATATCATTATATCTCATTTTTATAACAATCCACAAAATAACTACTACACCCTTTTATAGGCAGGGCAGTTGAAAATGAGAAAGTTTAAGTGCCTTCCTAGCACCATTCTACTAGGAAGCCAAAGATCTGATGGAATCTAGGTCTGGCTGGCTCCCAAAAATCCTATCTCCTCCACTGTTGTTCTGCTTTGCTTTCCTTCCAGTCATGATCTCAGTGGATAGCCTAAGTTACCCTGAAGTTTACTATGTAATCCAGGCTGGCCTCAAACCATAAGCAATTCTCCTGCCTCAGTCCACCACATCTAGCCCAAACCTATAGAACATGTTCTCCCATCATGATTATAACAGGTACTAATTTTTCTTCCCTTCTTTTGACAAACCCAGCTATTTTGTCAGATTAACCCTAGAATTAAAGAGTACCCAAGAAACAAGTGTTCCATTTCTTCTGTCCTTTACGTGAACTGTACGTATTGAAATGACAACCGAACCTCCCACCATTTACCATTTCTGATCATTAGCTTTTTCTTCCCAAACAACTATACCTTAGGGTTAAAGGCCAGAGTCTTGGGGTCAGTGGGGTCCACCACAGAGGGATAAGGCTCGAAGATGATGCTTTTTCTAGGGGACTCCAAAGCTGCTCTACACATGGCCACCAGCAGATCTACGACCTTAGGAGAAAAGAAAAAGGAAGAACTAAATGACCACCCAGTTCTGGGAGTCAAGTGGTCTCCAGACTGCAGATATTTTTTCATGCCTTTCTAGTTAGAAAAATACAAAATTATAAAAATACTGGGGCTATAGAAATCACTCAGTGGCTAAGAATATTTGATGCTCTTGCAGAGGGCCAGGGTTCAGTTCCCAGCGCCCACATGACAGCTTACTACCTGTAGCTCCAATTCTAGAGGATCTGATACCTTCCTTCTGACTTCTGTGGTCATCAGACACCCAGAGTACACATATATACATACACTTATACGAATAAAATAAAAATAAATCTTTACCTCAACTTCAAATACTAGCAAAATGATTAAAGAAAAGAAATATCATCTCTAATTCCCCAAACAAATTCATTTGTTCCTAAGTAACTATAAAATTTGATGAGTAACAGTCCAAATATTCTGGTATTTATCTGTTCTTTCCTTCTTGATCAAAGAGGGCTGGGAATGAATGGAGGACCTCATCTCTGCTAAAGAAGCACTTGCAAGGCTTTAACTGAAAAAACCCTCCTGCTTTGGCCCTCAAAGCAGCTAGGAAGCAAAAGGAACATGTCACCACCACAAGCCTGAGTTGGTATTTGATTTGGGACATAACCGTGTATTATAATTTTATGTGTATAAATGACATCTGTTCAGTATTTTTGAAGTAGGGATAGACCATAATTTGAATGGACCTCCTACAGTATATTATCTATTTTTGTTTTATTATAAGCTTTGTATTGTAGTGAACATCATTAATCATAAAAGTATATTTGGAGGCTGGAGAGATGGCTCAGCGGTTAAGAGCACTGACTGCTCTGCCGTAAGTCCTGAGTTCAATTCCCAGAAACCACATGGTGGCTCACAACCATCTGTAATGAGATCTGATGCCCTCTTCTGGTGTGTCTGAAGATAGCTACAGTGTACTTATATGTAATAAATAAATAATTCTTTTTTAAAAAAAGTATATTTGGAGGCTAAATTCCAAGGAATGAAATTGCTGGGTTCCTTTGCTTTTTTTGCTTTGTTTTGAAATGGGGTCTTGCTATATATAGTTCTGGTTGCACTGGAACTAACTATGAAGTCCAAGCTGGCCTCAAATTCAGAGATCCTCATGCCTCTGCCTTCTAAATCCTGAGATTAAAGGCATGTGCCACCATGCTTGGCCTCTTTTGATCCCAATTCCCCAGGATCTTTTTCCTACCTCTGCTCCTGTAGCCACTTCTTCTGCAGCTCCAGACATGACTCCCAGTGTGTAGAAGGAGAAGACGCATAACTCACGAGTACAGACAGCTGGCTAAAGGGACACAGAAAACAGTGGAGCTATGGGCTGTGTACTGAGAAGATGGAGGGAAAGACAGAACTGACTGTATGCAATTCTAGAGTAAGGCAAGAATCTGGGATGGGCAGGGTATGCTGAGGGAACTGTCAATCCAAATTTACATGCCTTACTAGGAAGGTCCAGTGACTTTTGTCTACCTATAAAGTTTTCTCTGGTCCTGAAGGTAGTTAGAGGTTCTCTCTTCTAAGTTTCCAGAACACTGCTCCTTAGTCTTAAATATATACACATAGATTATAATTTATAGGTAAGTGTTCGGCCTACCTACTGAGATTTGGGAATAGCCAAGTACACCCTGGTCAATACCAGATCCCTGTTTATAGTCCAGAGAAAATTATTTTCTAAAAAAAAATAAACCAATTATTTCTAGAGTTTCCAGGATTGAGGACAGAACTCATCCTTTAATACAGGCCTAGGAAGAAAGGAGAAAGGATTAAGGAAGAGGGTCAGAGAAGGGGCCTATACCTTGAGCATGGACCCATTCTGGAAGACATGCTGCTCATCACACACCACACAGTACTCATTTAACGTTGGAATCCTCTGCTCTGCATACTTCATAATCTGGAGAGAGAACAGAGTCCACATCTTTTGGAATTATAGATGGTTTTCTTGTTGTTTTGGAGATAATGGAAATAATTTAAGCTTTTCTAGCTTAGATCTTGAACTTAAACTGATGGTCTCACTAAACTGGTAACTATTTGTTACTGTACAAATAAGAACTTGAGATAGAACTCTTAAGTTGACATCTATATCAGCTATTTACTACCAAATATAACTTGGAGAGTCAGAAAAATTTAGCCTTAGTCGGGCGTGGTGGCCCATGCCTTTAATCCCAGCACTCAGGAGGCAGGGGCAGGTGGATTTCTGAGTTCGAGGCCAGCCTGGTCTACAAAGTGAGTTCCAGGACAGCCAAGGCTACACAGAGAAACCCTGTCTCGAAAAAACCAAAAAAAAAAAAAAAAAAAATTTAGCCTTGTTTTCATCATTTATAAAGTGGTACATTATGCACCTCATAGGTATGTTGCAAGAAATGAGATTTATCCATGGGAATATTCAAATTCTGAGAGGGCATCAAGCCTGTGAACCTGAGTTACTGGAACCCATAGGCAGAAGGAAAAATCAACACCCACAAGTATCTTCTGACCTTCACGTAAATGTTATGGTACACAAGTGTGTGCATGCATGCACATACACACACACTCTCTCCCTCTAATTAATTAAATTTAAAAGGTCAAATTCTAAATCAGGTACTGGTGGTGAATGGGTTTGACCCCAGCACTCTGGAGGCAGAGGCAGGTGGATCTCTGAGAGTCCTAGGTCAGCCTGGTCTACAGAGTGAGTTCCAGGACAGCCAGGGCTGTTACACAGAGAGACTCTATCCTTGCGCGTTAATATGCATTCCTGGGACTTGCACAATAAGTGCTTTTACCAGCTAAACCATTTCACAGGCTCCCATGAAAGTATTTTATTAACAGGTACTAATTAATCAGTTGAAGTGGTTACAGTCATTATAGACTTTTTATTTGTGGCATGTGAGTATTCAATCCAAGATTAGATGCTAGAGGGCAGAGCTTAAGACATTTCTACCACCTAAGGCAATTAGCCAATCTCCTACAAACACACACACACACACACACACACACACACACAATACTAAGATGGCACAAATCAAGAGCTCTTACAGAAATATCTTAAACAACTTGGTTTTAATTTTTTTAATTTACTTAACACTGACTTGTTTTTTGTGTATAAATCTGGTTGTTCCCATTTATATGTTTATGGGCTAGGTATTTAACCTCTAAATCAATGGCTCTAAGCTTGTGGGTCAAGAGTCTTTTGGGAGTGGAACAAACCTTTCATAAGGATCACCTAAAACCATTGGAAAACACAGATATTTACAGTACAATTCATAACAGTAGCAAAATTACAGCTATCAAGTAGCAACAAAAATAATTTAATGGTTGGAGGTCACTACAACATACGGAATTGTACTAAAGGGTCATAGTAGCACTAAGAGGGTTAAGCATCACTGATGTAAATGCTGTCAGTAATGCTATGACCCTCTTAAGGATAGAATACAGGCTCTCTTTTCTCTTACTTACTCAATCAATACTCAACATAGTTCTGGGAACAAATCAACTCAGGAAATAAGTAACTCAAGAGCTAGGAGGTTTAGGCAGTTGGACGGGTGAGCAACAGGGAAGGGCGCTGGAAAAAAGATCTCGACTTGTTTACCTGGACAAGGAATCCATACTCCAGAGTGGGGATGTTCTTGCAGTGACCACTGACCTAGTAAGAGCACAAGACAGAGTCTATTAGTCTCCAATTAAGTGGGACTCAAACACCTCATTCACACCCACAACCCAGGATTCTCCTAAAAATTACTAAGCCTTAGCTCAGAAGAGTCTAAGTAGTCACAAGGCTGGAAAAATTTTTACAAGTTTTATTAAAGGTTCTGAAAAAGTTCACCTGTCTTTAACCATCTTCAAAGCTAGAATAGGCTCACACAGCAACTTATTACCAAGTAGTAACCATGACCTAGATTATACATGAACTCCTTGGCATGCCAATCTCCAGACTCTGCTTTATAAACTACTATCAGACAGATACAAGCATCGAATAAACACTATATCATTCTATACATTCATGATGTATGTCTGGACTTGACTGGAAAGCTCTACCCCACTCCACACCTTTGCAAAGTTATCCTCCTCCCTCATTTCCACCCCCTCCCTTCTGGTGCCCACATTAAGCCATTCCCAGCCCATGTACCAAAGGAGAAGTCCGTGCTGGGGGAGGGAGGCCCACGTGCTGGGGGCACAGGAGACCTGCCTGGGGGCTGGGGGGATAACCAAACACCTCTACTTTTGGGTTCTTCATGGTGCAAGAAATGGAACGATTCATAAGGCGTCCAACTCGAAGCTCTGGTACACCCAGTTTGCCTTTCAGCATAGAGTCCTGTATGATAGGAAAACTGGGAGACCTTCAGAGAAAGAGTAAAGAAAAAGTAATCAAAGCTGAGCAGTGGAGACAAATGCAGGAAGATCTCTGTCAATTTGAGGCCAGTCTGGTCTACAAAGTGAGTTCCATGCCAGCCAGGGCTACAAAGAGAAACCCTGTCTTGAAACACATACACATGTACACACACACACAATAAACTTGGAATTCACTATGAGCTCTAGAAGAGTAGAAAAATGAACATCATAGGCCTCAAATGATCACAAATCCAAGGGACAGTCTATTGTTATCTTAAAGTGTCAAAATAGAATAATAACAATTGTCTTTTATATCATTATTTTTATGTTCTTTTGGTTGTAGCATAGAAGAAAGGCAGAGGCAGAACCAAAGCCACCATGTCATTAAGACTAAGTATGGCTAAGTATGCTCTTTGAAGATGATATGATCATTTTTTGTTGTGTGAGAGGAGAACTAAGCATTCAATACTAAGCTAGGCAAGTAGTTGCATCCTAAACCTTGCCTAATGTCAACTGTCCCACCATCAATAGTGAACCCTAGGACACTATAAATGTAGCTTTGCATTCACCTTTGGAGTGAAGGTACTAAAGTGCAGAACTATAGAATCAGGAACAAAGAACGGAGCAATGTTTATTTCCAGAGACTAGAAATCAGTACATTCTACATATGAGCAAGAAGTTAGTGTCAGGGCCGACTGGAGTGAGTAGGGTTGATCAGAGTGAGCACAGGTCCTAAATTTAATTCCCAACAACAAGATGAAGGCTCACAACTATCTGTACAGCTACAGTGTGTACTCATATATGTAAATAAATGAATCTTTAAAAAACCAACAACAAAAAAACCTTAAAAAAAAAAAAAGAAGTGTCTATTACTCTGTCTCTTTATGGCAAGAAATAAGGAAGAGAGCTGAAGATAAGATAGAAAGATGAAGGGCTAGAATGACAGCTCCACTCTTGCAAAGGAGCCAGGTTTGATTCCAAGCACCCACATGGCAGCTTACAGCCATCTGTAACTTCAATTCCAGGGGATTCACCACCCTCTTCTAGCCTCAGAGGGTACGAAACACACACACAGCACTAACAAAACACCCATAAACATACAAAAAAACCCAAAACAAACAAACAAACAAACAAACAAAAAACCCAGGGAAAAACGAATATCCAGGCCTCTAAAAGCTGGATATTGTGCTTTACACAAGGAATGAGTTACAAATATTGATTCAAAGCAGAAGGATAAGGATACAAAGATGACCAGGACCATGTGTTATTAGCAGCTTCAGGTACAGAATTTAGTGGACTCTGTCTTTTAGAGAAAAGACAGAAGAAATTAATCTAGGCATTTGAGAGGAAAACAAGACAGATATTTGGAAACAATCAACTCTAGGGAAATACTTACTTGGGAATGGGTGAGAAGATGCTGAGGCCAGCTCGGAACTTCTTGATGGTACCACTTGCCTTGAACCAACTGTGTCTCTTCTCCTGCTGGGTCTTCAAGAAATCATTGCTCAGATGCTTCCATTGTTGGGATGTAAACATACATAGGATTCTGGGAGATCAAGAAGATTCAACAAGATCAGGCAGAAGAATATGACTAATGGACAGACTTATAGAATATAAGCTAGTTATGATAGAATAATGTATGACTAGAGCCTCCTTGATATAACACTGGTACATTGCAATACTGTCCTAAAGCACCATCTTCATCCTAGGAATACTTACTCCCATTACCTAGCCCAATGGGCCACAACATTTCTGAGAAACTATAAAAGTAAACCTCTAGTCTGGAAAGGTTTGATGCCACAGATTACTACACTGAGAACAGAACAGAGGTGTTAGGATAGAAGAGACTACAACCTTCTGCTTTGCAAATAGTATAGTAACTATGTCCATGAGGTACTGAGAGTGTTAGCTGAATCCCTGAATTTATGACTTGACTTTGCAACCCAACTTGAAAATCATTTGTCCTTGACAAGTTCTTTGTAGGATTACTCTATGCTTTTGAGATTAAAAACAAACAAACAAACAAAAAACCTTGTCAGCTTCTTCAAACTCAAAACTTCACCTACAAACAATCCATCTCTTTTTCTTCTCATGAGAGAAAATCATGAGGTGTCTGTTTCCCTAATTTTTCAATCCTAATATAAAATCTATTTCTACTTCAACTCTTATCTGTAGCCCTTCATTCTCTGGAGACAAGGTGATCCTCCTAGTTAAGACTGACTTCTTTATTTGGGATCTATCTCTGCCTCTACTTGTCTTTAGGGATCATGATCACACCTCCTTTCCCAAACTCAATAAAATACTTTATTTCCCCGCATTTCAGATAGGCGAGTGCTCTGCCTCTGAACTGTACTTTGAGGGGGTCCAGATTCCTCTGACCTCAATTTTGTGGTTCTTCTTCCCTGTCTACCCTCTTGGAGGCTTCTTGGATACTTCAGGTGTTCAGACACCTTCTGCCCTTGATTCTATTTTCTTTTCACCCTCTCATGCTCCGTAAGCAGTCCCATATCTATGGTTAGCAAGTCCCACCCACACTGATGCTTATCTCCAGCTTTAACTGCTGCTCTAAGTTATCAAGTTGATATATTGCAAACTGAATATTTCCGATATTCCAAAGATGCCCTTTCACAGTAGGTTTAAGTTCTTACCCTACAAACATCTTTGTCTTATGTCCTTATTAGCAGGATAAGGTTACCCAGTTACTTGTGCTAGAAACCAGGAGCAATTTTCCAGTATTTCTGGATTCTTAGACCATTCACTATATTGGAATCAGCCTAAGCATTACGAAGTTTATACCCTGTAAATATTCGGTCTACACATATGTAGGAAAGACATTCACATATAAAATAAAATGAGTAACTCTAGTTTTCTTATACGTTTCTTTTGAGACATGGTTTCTCTGTGTAGTCCTGGCTGTCCTGGAACTCAATCTACAAAGACCAGGCTGGCCTTAGAGGGATCTGACTGCCTCTGCTTCTGGGATAAAAGGCATGAGCTAGCCAGGTGTGGTGGCGCACGCCTTTAATCCCAGCACTCGGGAGGCAGAGGCAGGCGGATTTCTGAGTTCCAGG
>NC_034599.1:54508940-54524264 GCF_900095145.1 Mus pahari | reverse complement strand
AAAAAAAAAAAAAAAAAATAATAATAATAATAATACACATAAATCTAAAAAGAAAAAAAAACAACTTTTCAACAGAGGCCAACCAATGTCTCAGTAAATAAAAACTTGAATGAGTTTGATTCCAGGTACCCCATGGTAGAAAGAGACAATTGGGGAGAAGGGGAGAGACAATCAACTCCCACAAGTTCTCTTCTGATCTACATACACACACTGTGACACATGTACCATGATACAGACATGCCACATAATAAACATATAATCAAGCCAGCCAGCCAACCATATTTCAGTGTCCCCACTGCCTAAGCCAAAAGCTCAGTATCTTCCTGAATTTGAAGCTTTCATCTCTTGCACTTTATCATCTATATCTCCTTACACACAAGCTGCTTTCTGTGACTACGTCCTTGTGTCAGCCACTCAGTCAGTCTATATGAATAATTCTTAGCCATATTTAAAACCCATTAATCTTATTCCTTCCTTTCTTTCACTCATAGGCTTTCCCTCCCTGCCACTAAGCCTTCTTCTGTGTCCTTCTAAACTGTGAAATTTGTCTTGACCTCCATAGGAAGGGAAGAGAAGGTAGAGATGTTCCAGGTAGGAAACTGTGCTTCAGTTCTTTCTATGTACCAAACACTCGAATATCAAACCTTTAGCACAAAAATTTTTCTATATTCAGTACTTTAAACTTGTCTAAGACCCCTGGAGCCCTTCTAAGAAAACCCCAAAGGAAACGATAGTATGGCCCCGATTCCAATACTGTACTTTTCCTTAAGCACTAAGTAATGATGAGCCCCACCTTTAATTTCCAGAAAGTGTCCATTACACACCCAAAAAACACAGGCTTTCAGTCCAAAACTATAAATCTGGCTTCCCAATTTTATTTTAACTTTTCCTAAGAATATTTGAGAGGAAGATCTTTAGAAGAAAACATGACATTCAAGGCTCTGACACATTTGTGGTTATAGTTTGGACTTTGACTGTCCCCTAAAGGTTAACATGCATGTCTGTGGCATTGTCAGGAAGTGGGGGAGTATTTGGAAGGTAAGAAATGGCAGAAGAGAGTTACGCCCTTGAAAGGCAGACTGGTACCCTGACCCCCATGTGTGCATGTGTCTTTCTGTTTGTTTATGTTTGCCAGCCCCTGTAAGTTCAACAGATCCTTTTTACCACATGCTTCCACAATGATACATCAGTGTGCTGTCAAAGATCTAAATAGGGTCAAGCATGGTAGGCTGACACCTTCAAATTGTGAGCTAAAATAAACTTTTCTTTCTTCTAGGTTGAATAATTCAGGTGTTTGTCACAGGACTAACATTCATATAACTTGGTCTTTCTCCCTCACACATCCTTGACCAAAAGAAAAAGAAAAATTCTTACTTTTTCAACTGAAGACCTAGCCCAAACCCCTCCTTATTCGATGGCTGGAAAACCTCAATTGATGGCTCTGCAAAGAGAGAAGAAAATTCCAATATGTGCAATCTCTAATTTCCACAAAGTTCAGTAGGGAGGCTTCCTCAGATTCCTGACACAGGAACTGTTAGACACTCTCAGAAATATCCAATTTGTAGCTAAGGATAGCTATGAATGTGGTAGCTCAACACAAAACTGTAATTGACTTAAAATATTTGAGAATTTTGTAATGGGGGTGAGTAACTCAAGTGCTCAGTTCTTGAATGTGGATTTGGAGAAGACTGGAGTGTCAACAAGTTAGACATTCATAAATGGTGGAGACAGAAAATTTGAGACAGCAGTAGACTCTAGAAGCTATTTAATAAATGTCAAATATCTTCATTAGAAAGATGAAAGGTTTTGCAAAGAATAAATATCTTCAAAAGAAACAATTTCACAAATCAAGAACACTATCAGATGAATGGATATGAAGACACTATGAGAGAAAATGGAAATGGATGAGCACAAAAGTGTTATTTCTAACTTTACTTGTTTCAGTTAACTCAGGACTTTGGATCAGACCATACTCAGGTTACCCACTTGCCCAAAGTCACTGCCCTTTACCTGGTCCATCAAGGTACTGAGAGAGAGAAAACCGTAGCCTCAACACAATAGGTTCTGTTCGAAGGACCTTCCAAGCTGTAGATACCTCCTCCTAAAAGAACAAGAGAAATCACTTTTGGTTTACAACAGAGAGAAATGGACTAGAAGTTTCCTCTATATGACGCACACATGCACATAACAGTAGATACCACTGTTTGTTGACAGTCTAGGAAAGACAGAGAGGAAGAATATATGTTCCAAATATAGCACTCTAGAACAAGACACAAAGTCTACATGAGAAAATCCACAGGGCAAGCTACACATGTTGCTTGCACTGCTTACATCGAGGAAGCTGATGTTGATGTGGAGGTCAAGGTCCACGTCATCGATAGTTCCATATTCTCTACAGAGACAAACAACCACGGGTGAGCTCATCAGGAGAGAAAGAAAGCAACAGAGTCAACAGGAAGAACTGAACCTGGCATCAGGAGAAAGGGTGCAAGGTGGCTTGATATTTAAGAGCTTAGCTGCATATCAGGCCATGGCCATTGCCCTTCTTACCTCAAAGGTGAAACTAATGACATAGAAGCATTTAGGAAAAAAGGGAATAACTAAGAAGTGGTTCTAACTCCTAGACGCTCGTATCAGCAGCCATGTTTAAATACTCTGAACAATCTTATATTACTAAACTCATAAATTCATCAGCACATCACTCCATCAGAAGAAAACTCTAGCTGTTTAAAGATCCTTGTTACCCTGGAGTCCCACCTGATGGACACGGAGTTCTCACTGTAGATCTCTTTCACTGCTTCAATGTCTGCATCAAGCTGTGGGTGTCTATACAGGTCAGCTGCACAGCTCCCCTGATAAAGCAGTAAAAGTATTGATGGTAGCAAGGGTAGACAGAGTTAGACAAAGGGGGAGGGAGGGAGGGAGGCAGGGAGGGAGGGAGGAAGAAGAACATGAAGATACACCAGGAACAGAGACATAAAGTGCAGCACACAGGATATTGGTGGTAATCCTAACACAAATTTCATGGAACAAGTCTCTCTCTCCACTCCTCTCTAAGAACACTGCAGGCAGCTTTGCTTAAAGAGTTTGCATGCTTCAAGCTCTAGCTTTTCCTTTCAAACTTTGTCTTCTATGTAAAGTCAGAAGACTTCTCTCTGAAGAGCATTCTGAGAGCCGGGGGCAGCTTGGCTCAGGACTGTGTTCTGGATAACAATGAGTACTTTCCAGGAGCCACTTAAGATTTGATCAGAAGATGACATGACCTTCTCTGGCTAATGAGAGAAGAAAACAATGATTTCTAACTAACATATGGGTAGCTTTCCTGTAAGGGATATCGTTTACTGTAGGAGCATGACAAACCCTAGGCATGAATAAGGGCAATGAATCAGTTCTGAAAGATTCATATCAGACCACACCAACATTATATCTCATTTCATTTCTGTTCAGCAGAACTTCTTTCTTTCTTGATGTACTCAGAATGAAATCTAAACCATGAAACACTGAGTTTTGGGGAATGCAACCTCACCTGAACTCCATACAGAAATTCCTCTGATTCATTATCTCCTTCTGAATCATCATCATTCCAGAACTGGCCTTTGATGTCCTGGAGATAAACAAAAACAAAAAGAGAGGCACAATCCTTTGTCAGACCCTTGTTACTGCAAGAACTAGAACAAGATAAAAGGATAAGGAAACAGATCCTCACATTCCTTGGGACAGATGACCGGAGCCCCAAGCCTTTCACACTTTGCACTTCTCTCTTCCTGGGTCTAATGTTATCTATAGCCTAGCTCTGACTCAGTGGGACAGAGAAAAGCATACCTAAGCTCTGCCTCAGCACTCCCTAGGCTCTTGTTTCATGTGTTATCTCGGAGGCAGAGTCTCACTATGTAGACCTGGCTAGCCCCGACCTTGCAGCAATTCATCTGCCTCAGCCTCCCGAGTGCTGGGATGACAGCTGCAACCCCCTACAGCCAACTAACTCTTACCACTATTCTATCTCCTCAAGTATTTACTTCTCCCCTTCGTTTCAAGTAACCATGTTTCCATACTCCTCTTTCCTACAACTTCAAATAACTATTGTCGAAAGGGCAAGAGGGGGGAAATACCAGGAAAAGGTGGGCAGCTTTTTGTCTTATCTACCCCTTAGATGATCAGTAGTAGAGATGAAGAGTTAGTCCTCACCATTGGGTCAGTGGGTTTCACACACACTCTCAGGTCAGTGCCAAGCAGCACCCCTCCATACCACCAACTGAACCCAGGCCAACGAGATGAGCATTTAGGAGACCAAAGAATGAGACGAAGAAGGGGATGATGTCATAGGTGCTGGCAATCTGCTGGGGATGGCAGGTTCTGCTGTGGTAGTAATAAGTCACTGTCCTGTGGAAAGTAGGTAACAGTTGGGTTCACCACTTACTAGCTGGGTAATATATACATATATATATTTTACCTATCTATAGATACATGTAAAGAGGTATAATGCATGCAGATATATACACATGTACTCATGTGTATATATATATACACACACATTTAGTAGTTCTTTAACTAAGCTGAAAGCACGCTAAAAATAGAATACACATCTCTCTGTTCCACTCAATGATGCAAGTTGGAACTGGAGCATCTGCTCTAATTTATAAGGTTACAGTAACCTTAAAACCAAAAGGAGCAGTGGAAGGACCAACTGCTAATGCTTCTCTGTCTAATGAGCTCATTAATGAACAGCTTTCACAATACTAATTTCCACCAACCTTAAGAACAGAACCAGATTCTTTTAGACTCTTTGCTCCTATTTTTCCATATCAGGCCATTATCACTTTTTTTTCTTTTTTATGTGTACATGTAAAGAAGAAATAAAAAGGCCTCCAAAGCTGACTTCAATCTGTCTTAATCATTCTTCTTCTTCTTCTTCTTCTTCTTCTTCTTCTTCTTCTTCTTCTTCTTCTTCTTCTTCTTCTTTTGTTTTTGCTTTTGTTTTTTCGAGACAGGGTTTCTTTGTATAGCCCTGGCTGTCCTGGAACCCACTTTGTAGACCAGACTGGCCTCGAACTCAGAAATCCGCCTGCCTCTGCCTCTGCCTCTGCCTCCCGAGTGCTGGGATTAAAGGCGTGCACCACCACGTTAATCATTCTTCTGAGACAAGGTTTCTCAACTAAATCTGTAGCTCACCAATGCAAGCTAGTCTAGTTAGCCAGCTTACTGAGATCCTATCCCCACATTCCAAGAGCTGGAGTCACACATAGCCACCATGCCCACTTGACATTTATGCAGGTTCCAGGGAGCCAAACTCTCGTCCTCACATTTGCATGGCAGACATTTTAACCAACAAGCCACATCCCTAGTCCCTTATTATTGCTTTTAAAACTTCAGTTTTAGTTGAGCTCCATGGCACACACCCAGAATCCCAGCAAAGGAGGGGAGGGGAGGGACAGAAGATCACATGCTTGAGATCAGCCTGCACTACTAAGAGTACTCTGTAAAAATAAATAAATTCAAGAGGGCTGGAGAGATGGCTCAGTGGTTAATACTGCTAACTGCTCTTATAGAGGACCTGAGTTGGATTCCCAGTACACACACCTGGCAACTCATAACTGTGTAACTCCAGTGGATCCACCTACACACACATTTTGAAAATAAAAATAAATCTTTAAAAAAAAAAAAAAGCAATATTACTACAAGTCATTCTATAACAATCATCTAATTTAGAGTTCTCAATAACACTAAGGATGGGGCTGGAAAGATGGCTCAGCGGTTAAGAGCACTGGCTGAGTTCAATTCCTAGCAACCACATGGTGGCTCACAACCATCTATAATGTGACCTGATGCCCTCTTCTGGTGTATCTGAAAACAGTAACAATATACTCATACATACAATAAATAATTTTTTTAAAAAAATAAAAATAAAACTCACACTAAGGATGCTCTGGTAAACAATCTCTGAGTTGTCATAACTAAAGCAATGCTCCAGGGTCACCCTGAAACCTAACTTCCACATAGTTACAGCAATGATCCAACAGGCACTCCTCCCCACTTCTAATCCTAGAAGACCTCCATCCTATACCACTCTAATGTTAGCTTCACTGAAGCCTTCACTTCCATCAGGTCAGGAAAAAACACTCAGCTACCACATTATGAAGGTTTGAACTATAGATAATGCCAAAGCTACTGTCAGCAGGCTTTTAAAGCTTTCTGCTGCTCTCTAAGTCTGGTCACAGACATACCTATACATTGAGATCACCCAGGGAACTTTCAGCTAGCACACACCCATACCCCATAACCAATCAGTACATTTTAACAGGAATTAAGCCTGTATGTTAAATCAGTTAAAAGTTCAACTTATTAGGCAAAAATTTGGAATCACTAGTCTAGCCCTTCCTGGCTCTACATATACCTTAATTTAACCCATTCCAGACTCAGGGGTATTCTTGGTCCTTAATGTGATTCTACCAATCCTTAGTTTTTTACATCAGTGGTTCTAGGTGGAATAGTGTGCCTACAGCATCAGTGTCACCTGGGAATTTGTTAAAATGCCAATTCTTAACCCTCACCCCCTGAGATTTAGTGAAGTAGAAAAACCAGGGCTGGAACTCAATGATATTCTATCAAGCCTTAAAGTTATTATGCTGCATGATAAAACTTGAGAACTATTCCTCTAAGTCATTACATCTTCCAAGGGTCTGAAGTCTGTTCTCCCATGGGTAGACCTAGTAATTGGTCCAGGATGGGACTATAAAACACACACAAGAGCAAATTTCACATGGCAGTTATTAAGCTGGCAGTACTATTCGACTGATCAAAAACATGCAAAAATCAATTACAACTAACACCCTTAGAGATGAGATAACCTCATATCTGATAATTGCTTTAAAAATATTCCGGGAGGGGTATGAGTAAGGTACAATTGAATGTATGAAAAAACTCATTGTAGGCCAACCAGAATTTTATTTTCAATTTAAAAAATTAAATATTACCCCCAGTTCCAAATAAAATAAGTGGAAAAAGAGAAGAAACAAATTTGGCAAAATGCTGGTAACTGTAAACCAAGCATGGTGGGACATGTCTTTAATCCCAGCACTCTGCAGGGGCATGGTGGTGCACACCTTTAATCCCAGCACTTGGAAGGTAGAGGCAGGCAGATTTGGTGAATTCAAGGCAAGTTTGGTCCACAGACTGAGCTCCAGGACAGCTAGGGCTACAAAGAGAAATCTTGTCTCAAAAAATAAAAACAAAAACAAAACAAAACCCAGAATTTTTAAAGGCAGAGGCATACAGCTCTCTATGAGTATGGTCTACATAATGAGTTTCAGGAGAGCCAGGAGCTACATTTCACAAAACAAACAATAGCAGCAAAAAATGGTAACTGATGAGGCTAATGTACACAAGGGTTTCCTATATGCCCTACTTTTGGGTACATAGTTGACATTTTCTACAATTATAAAATCAAATGCTTTCCCTTTGTCTCTGTGCTCTCTGTTATTCTTCAAACACAGTAAGAATAGTCCCAATACACATCTTGTCTCTACTGTTCTCCCCTTTAGGATTCCTTTTTAGATATCCACACTCTGGCCAAAGGTCACCTTGACTGGCCCATATAAAATATCCACACTAGCACTCTCGATCCCCCTCCACATTATTTTCTTCACCACAGCTCTGACCACTCTTACATTTATCTCTCACCAGACTGTAAGCTCTCTCTGTATATGAGTACATTGTCTTCTGACACACCAGAAGTGGGCATTACAGATCCCATTCCAGAAGGTTGTGAGCCACCATGTGGTTGCTGGGAACTGAACTCAGGACCTCTGGTAGAGCAGTCCAGCGGTCCTAATCGCTGAGCCATCTCTGTAACCACTGACTGTAGCTCTATAAGCAAAGATTTTACTGTTTTCACCATTCTCAGCCTCGAAAACACATTTACTGAATTAGTGAATAAGCCCTCAGTTATGTACCTAGGCCAAATAGGAGATAAATATAAGAACTTAAATGCTGCTACTAAACACTGACAAAAATCACACAAAATGCTTTTTAAAAATCAAGACTTCATTCACCTTCAAGAGCAGCTGAGGTGCCAATTATGAAGTTTGGGACCAGGGTTCTTTTAAATTGAAAACAGTCAAATGCTGCTCTGGACGAAGAGGGAAGCACTACAGTCCAGCCTGGGTTGTCTTGGGATGAGCAGCAGAATGAGGGCAGCTTAGGCTAGAAGTGCCAGCTTTCTCAAGGGTTTTCACTGTAGAAGTCAAGGAAAACTGAGCATCTCTTCAGGGTTTGCTGCTTGGTTTCTGATGCTATTAAAAGGAGGGGTAAAAAAAAAATCAGTTTTTCTAAGGAAAAGACAGTTACGAAATGACCAGCTTTTCCAACCAGACTGTTTTAGTAAAAAAGACTTGAATCCTCAACACTACGTGCCCTTCTCTTGGGGATGGAGAGTAGATTTAAAAGCTGGAGAGTGGGAAAAGGCAGATGGTGGAGCATGGAATTCATTTAAAAAAAAAAAAAAAAAAAAGAGGGGGCTGAGAGATGACCTAGTTCAAAGTTTTCATGTTACATATTTAATACTCCAACCTAGAGAGGTCACACAACTTGCAAAGTAACTTGAACATTTGATAGGTCCAAATCTATCCATTTTAAAGTGGATAGATTTAAAAAAAAAAATTAAAAAAAAAACTAAGGCAGAGGGGAAAAAATCTGGAACCTTTCAAGAGGAGCTAGATCAAATAGAGACTATAAGAGTGCCCAGAGAAGTGTGTTGCTAGACTCAATGTTTATTCTGGGGGATGGCAGCTCGCGTTAACATGCTTGGTCTGTATCTATGAGATCGTGCCAAAGGTAAATAAGCCTTCGGACGATTCACAAAGGTCTTTTTCTCTACGTCCGTAGTAGGCACTTTTCAGAATGACCATTTAACGTATACCTAGTCAAGAGACGCCTTTGATCTCAACGTCTACATTCTGGGCTTCACTTCCAGCTCAGTGTGCTAGGAGAGGAAAACTCCACTCCAACAGAAGTGTCAAAAGGACCAGGCGACTAAACAAAGGGCGAAGGACGGTGCGGAGGGGCGAGACCCGCGCGGACCAGCGCTAACCCTGGCACCGGCGGAAGGAGAAGACCAAGATGCTCGCGAGGACACCTGCGTATGCAGGGCAGGGCAGGGCAGGGCCTGAGGCCTCTTCTCCAGGTGTCTCCCAAGGCCCTCAGCTCCGGCCTTCCCGGTTAAGGAGCCGTCTGCGGCTCGCCGCCGCCAGCCGCCCAGCCGAGCGAAGCCTGTCAGCATCCCTTACTTGGTCCCTCAGGCAGGGCAGACCTTGCCAGCCGCCCGACCGCCCCGCCCCGCCCCATCCCCGCTCCAGCCTCCCCACACGCCAGCCTAGAGAGTACTCACGGCGACCCCGGGCCGCGCGCGGCCGCCGCGGAGGGGACGAGCGGCCCGGGACGCCCCGCGGGGGCGGAGCGGCAGGCCAAGGGGCGGGGACCGAGGCGGGCGGGTGAGGTCGCGCACCACACGCCTCGGCGTGCGGTCTCGGGCACGCCGGGGCGCTCTGCGCATGCTCAGGCGAAGACACAGAGGTCAGGTGTCCTCTTCCGACCAACCGCGGAGCGAGCTGCACCTGGGCGTGTCCCCCATCCCAGGGTGCTATCCAGGGCGCGCGTGCGCAGTGATCCAGAGTTGAAGGCGTGGGGAAGCGAGAACGTAGCGCTTGCGCCTTGGGTCCCGGAGGGAGCTTGGGAAAGAGGTGCTCCGGGCTCGCCGAAATATAATGTTTTCTTTGTCGCCTCGTGTGGTTAGGAGGGTTGCAGAAGGAAGGTAATCTAGATTGCCTATATAGAGATACTGAGGTGCCCCTTTGGTGCAGCTTGAAGCCAGACAAAAATAGGAATCAAAAGTTAAAATTCTGAAATCTGACTTGCTCCCATGTTCATTTGCTATGGCATACCGACCGCACACTGGCTTTCTCATCACACAGGGGGCTGGGATATAGCTCACTTGGAAGAGTGTTTGCCTAGCAACCACAAACCCTAGGTTTCTGCACAGGTGTGTAAATCCCGTGTCGTGCCTGTAATCTGTATAATATAATCTGAGCATTCAGAAAGTTGAGGCACAAAAAACCAATTTAGAAGTCTTTTTTTTTTCTTTTTTTTTTTTTCAATTTAGAAGTCTTAAGCTACATAGCCAATTCAAGGTCAGCCTGGGATATATGAAACCATCTCAGAAATTAGATAAAACATTTTAGTTGGGATGGAAGAGAAGGCTCAGCAGCCAAGAGAAGTGGTTGCAGTTGTCAAAGGCCTGGGTTGGGTTCCCAGCACCTACAAGTCAGTTCACCATAATCTGTAAATCCAGTGCCAGGAGATCTACTACCCTGTCTGGCCATCACAGGCACTAGAAACCAATGCGGTGCACGCACATATATGCAGGAAAACACACGCATGGGAGCATGCGCGCGCGCGCGCGCACACACACACACACACACACACACAGGTATATGTAAAATGTGTCTTTAAAAAAAATAAGTGGGGCTGGAGAGATGGGTCAGCGGTTAAGAGCACTGGCTGCTCTTCCAGAAATCCTGAGTTCAATTCCCAGCAACCACTTGGTTGCTCACAACCATCTATAGTGAAATCTTGGGCCCTCTTCTGGCATGCAGGTGTACTTGCAGATACTCATACATTAAAAAAACCAAACCAAAACAAAACAAAACAAAACAAACAAACAAAAAAAACCGGGCGTGGTGGCGCGCGCCTTTAATCCCAGCACTTGGGAGGCAGAGGCAGGCGGATTTCTGAGTTCGAGGCCAGCCTGGTCTACAAAGTGAGTTCCAGGACAGCCAGGGCTATACAGAGAAACCCTGTCTCGGAAAAAAAAAAAAAAAAAAAAAAGTGTGGGAAGGTAGTGACGCATGCCTTTAATCCCAGCGCTTGAAAGGCAGAGACAGGTCTCTGTGATGCTACTCTGGTCTACAACACTAGTTCTAGGACACTCAAAGCTACACAAAGAAACCATCTCAAAAAAAAAAAAAAAAAAAAAAGAAGGAAGGAAAGAAGAGAAAATTAAGTAATAGCATGTGGTATCAAAACTTGGCTTGAGCCATTGGGATTGTCCCCTGGGTTCTAGTTTCTCTCCTTGCTTACTCATGAGTCTTAACTGGATTGAGCCAAGGATCCCCAGGCCACTGACTGCTAACAGATTTTTGGTATTTCGTTATATTGTAATAACTGAAGAAAACTGAGGGATATACTCCAGTCTCAGCTTGCAAAAGCTCACAGTAGTTCAAAATTGGTTTGCCTTACTCATGACTTAGGGTCACATAGTCTTCTGTGCTATAGAAATGTGCTCAACATAAGAAAACACAAGAGTTTTGTTCCCCATGAATGAAATGTGGAATGGCAGAATCCCACAACCTCCCAGGATTCCCTCTCCTTAACCCTTTCCCTCTCATGCTCCTGTACGATGAATTTTAACTTCTTTATAGATTATCATGCTCTTCTTGGATTTCTTCATTTTCCGTTAGTCAGTTTACTCCCTCTCTCCCTCCCTCCCTGCCTCCCTTCCTCCCTCTGGGTAGGTGGGGTGGGGGGAGAGGAGGGGGAGAGAGACTCTCACCAAAAGTGCTGCTTATAATTGGATAGACTGGTTGGGCAGCAAGCCCCAAGGATTCTCTTGTCTCTTCCTCTCCAGTGCTGGATTACAGATGATACTACTGCACCCCGCTTTTTACATGGGTAATGAGGGTCTGACTTTGAGTCTTCCAAGTTTTCATGCAGATTTTTACTGACTGAGTCACCACCCCAGGACCTACATCACTATAATCTCAGTTCTGATAGTACACGTTGTGGACCACTGTCCTCTGATCCGAGAAACAATGGTTGCCTCAAGTGACCTTCACAAGACTGGGTCTGTTGATGTCTCCTCATAGAGGGAGTGAGGGATGGATGGAGTGAAGGCCACTGAACTCTAACCTAACATAAGATCCCAGCCACTCCCTCTTGAGCCTCCCACCACCACCACCACCCACACACAGTATGCCGTTCTCCGCCACAATGGACTTAAGTTTCTCTGAATCATGAGCTAGACACACAGCTTTTCTTCCATGAGCTGTTTCTGTCAAGTATTTTGTCATAGGTTCAAGCAGAGTGGTTAATACAAAAGTGAAGGAAATCACTCAACTTTATAGACTTGAGCATGTGGGTAGACATCCTTTTCAGTCAGTCCAGCCCACGAGCTCATTCTCTGGAAATTGTGTTTTCTACATCCATGCTTGAGACACATAGCCCTAGGAATGTTTCCTGAGACGTCTGGTGCCTAAATTGCAATTGATTGAGCTGTGGAGTGAATTCCTCATCCAAGACATGTTAATCAGAGTGTTGTGTTTCAGGATTGTGAGATTAGACTGAGAGGTTAAGAGTCTGATTGGACCTCACCCCATCTATTCTGAGGGATGAGGATGGAGAAAGACAGGCTGCCAATGAGAATAAAAGAAGAGGCAGAGAAATGGGGAATCTAGTCTCAACTTCCTGGAACCTTCCCAGCCCTGTCGGAAGACCTCTGACCTGGAGGGGGTTGTCTATGACTCACTCTATCTAGGCCGGTGCTTACCCCCAATACTCATTCTCTTAGCCGGGTGTGGTGGCGCACGCATTTAATCCCAGCACTCGGGAGGCAGAGGCAGGCAGATTTATGAGTTCGAGGCCAGCCTGGTCTACAAAGTGAGTTCCAGGACAGCCAGGGATGTACAGAGAAACCCTGTCTTGAAAAAAACAAAGCAAAACAAACAAACAAACAAACAAACAAAAAGAAAGAAAAGAAAAGAAAAAAAAGAAATGGGGCAAAGAGTTCCTTCCAACTGAAGGCTAGTCTCTCACTGTGTCCTGTATTCCACTGTGTTTTGCCTTTTCAGCAACTTTGCTCTGTCCTGTACTCCTGTTCCTTTATCTGGATTCAATTGTTCTTCTTTCCCATTCTTTGATCTCAGCATATAAATTTGATAAACTAGCTCAGCCTTTAAAAAATAGTGTGTAGGGGGCTGGTGAGATGGCTCAGTGGGTAAGAGCACCCTACTGCTCTTCCGAAGGTCCGGAGTTCAAATCCCAGCAACCACATGGTGGCTCATAACCATCCGTAACAAGATCTGACGCCCTCTTCTGGAGTGTCTGAAGACAGCTACAGTNTANTTACATATAATAAATAAATAAATCTTTAAAAAAATAGTGTGTGTGCATGTGTGTATGTGTGTGCATGTGTGCATGTGTGTATGTGCATGTGTGTGTATGTGTGTGTATGTGTGTGCGTGTGTGTGCATGTGTGTTGTATGTGTGTGCATGTGTGTGCGTGTGTGTGCATGTGTGTATGTGTGTGTGCATGCGTGCATGCATGTGTGTGCGTGTGCGTATGTGTGTGTGTGTGTGTGTGTGTGTGTGTGTGTGTGTGTGTGTGTGTGTGTGTGTGTGTGTGTGTGTGTTCAGGGTTCATGAAGACCAGCGAGAGCATCAGATACCCTGGAGTTGAAGTTGTGAGCCCTGAGAAACAGAGTGAGAGAGACCTGACGGCATTTGTTTGAATTCCTTGTGCAATCCTGCATGAGGTCAGCCATGCTTCTACACTTCTCTTCCTTCCTAAGCTTTTCTGTGTCAATCCCTGTCCTGTGTGATAGAGTCGGTCCTAATCCAGGGAACAGAATGGGGTATGAGAGCAACAGACTGCACAACACTCAGTTAGTTTGTGGAGCTGAGGTAACATGGAGGCAATTGTTTATCCTGGCCTGGGAAGTTAGAAATCCACTGTTATGTGATATGATGAACCATTTATACTGAGTATGGGTCATCTATCCATCCACAGTTGACGAGATTTCAGGGCTTCATTAGAAAGGAAGATGCCTGGGTGTTAGAGCATGTTGGCTTCTTCCTGAGATTCTTTTCAACAGCAGCTGAACACTACAAGTTTGCTGTCTTAGGTCATCAATCCAGACTGCCAAGACTAAAATAATTGTGCATGTTGGCAATTATGTCAGTCAAATTTTCTTTCCTAACCTTCTGTTCATTTTCCTGTGTGTCTTATGTGCATGTGTTTATATGGATGTTCGTAGATGTAGGTGTATGCTTGTGCGTGAGAAGATCAGAGGTGGATGCCGTGAAGTCTTCACCACAGCTCTTCCATCAGGTCCAAAATCAGAGAGACAAATGTTAACCGTGGTGTCTATTAGCATAGCAAGGAGTTTGCTGGCCTCCAGGCTCTCTCAGCAAGTTGTTCTCTCAGTGTTGCACCCTCCATCCTAAACTTCTCCAGCTGCCAGGCTCCCCCATCTCCCCACTTCTCATTCTGTATAACCCTGCCATTTTGGCCATGTGTCCTCTTTTGCCCTCTGTCCTCTTGGCTCTCATTTGGTGGTCCTCTCCTGATCTCCCCATCGCTCTCCTCTCATGGCCTGCTTCAGTTAGGCTAAACCAGCCCTGTTCAGTCTACTATTTTCTCTCCCTGTCTTAGAGTCTTCCAGATGCCTCTGACTGTGCTCGCCCTCATATCTATAATAAAAACCTTCTCCTCAACCACACCGGGGTGTGGTCATGTCCTCATGTCCTTCCTCTTCCACCTTATTCATCAAAGCAGCATCCCTCAGTCAACTCAAAGCTCAACAGTGTAGCCAGTCCCACAGGCAGCTTGCACTGAGGATCCCATCCCCTCTCTATTCCTTTGAGGCTGGAATTACAGCAGTCCACTTCCTGGCTTTTTATGGTAGGTTCTGGGGATCTGAACGGTCTTCATCCTGTGCAGCAAGCACCATAACCACTGAGCCATCTCCCCAGCCCTCTTTCCCACAGTATAAAGTGAATGAGAACAAAAGGACCGAAGTGAGAAATCCAGGAAATAGTGGAATTTAGGGCTTAGGACTTTCCAGGAGAAAAAAAAAAAAAAAAGGACAGAATTCTGATCATCAAAGGCACACTTAATGACTTCTTTCCTCTTTTAAATTAAGATGTACTTGGCTTGGAACACAATGCTAGGGATGTGGTGCTTGCCCTTCCGTCCTGTACAATGCATTGGGCACAGACTTCATGCACCTTCTTGGATGCCATAAGTGCTCTGTGGGGTAGCACCCTGCCTATGGCAAGTAACTTTTCTGCTTCTTCTTTGTAGAAATGCACATTGGCCTTCTCAACACCCAGGGAGCAAATGATGAAGCTGAGACCTCCCTGGGAGTCACTTAGTAGCATGCCAGGGAAGAGATGGGGAAGGGCCGGGCGTGGTGGCGCACGCCTTTAATCCCAGCACTCGGGAGGCAGAGGCAGGCGGATTTCTGAGTTCCAGGCCAGCCTGGTCTACAAAGTGAG
>NC_034599.1:54496106-54508925 GCF_900095145.1 Mus pahari | reverse complement strand
AGAGAGAGAGAGAGAGAGAGATGGGGAAGGGGTATAGATGAACAAACCCCATTTGAAATCCCCCTGGTGTTCAGAGATGCAGCTTCTCCTTGCAAATACCACATGCTTAGAACCACACCTGGCACTGTCCTGTGACTTGCCCTTTCTTCCCAGCCAAGCAGTTGTCAGCACAGTGCTAAATCATCTTTCAGTTGCTTCCTGTCTCTTTTCACCTCCATCATCATGGGTCTCAAGCCATTATTTTAATCTTTGCCCTAGAGCCTGCTTTCCAGAGGACTGGAGTTAAGATACAGAGCTATAATCAAAGTCCTCATCTTAACACAGGGCCTAACGATGGGTAGCTGATTTTTCCTATTCAACTGTGATTAATCTAGCCTGGATGGATGGTTTTCTGTTGGGGCTCAGAGCCAAGGTGGCTGTGTTAGGGTACTTGTTGACTACTTATCTGAAAGATGAGGCTCCTTCTTCAGGCATTCTTTCTGAGTCCCTGAATTTTCTGCTAAGCACCTAAGGCATCTATTGGAAAATGCCAGGCTCAGTTTTCATTCTATCGTGATTAGCTGGTTAAGTAAGGTCTGTAGAGATGTGACCAAATATGTGCCAAGTGTCAACTCAAAGGAGGGCAGAAGAGAAATCTGGAAGTGCAGATCCAAGCTGCAGGCTGGGAGCCAGACATCCGATCTACCCTGGTTCTGAGCGTGTTAAGATCAAAGAACACCAGGCTGTGTGATATACAAATATACTGATCATGGCGGAGGCCCACAAGCCACAAGCAGACTATTGAGTTCCTACTTAGGAACTTTGGCTCCTTCTCATTCTCTGGCTTGTTCTGTCTTCACCTGCATCTAGCTTGTTCTTTCTCTGCAACCTGTCTCTGTAAAACTGTCCCAGTGAAACTGCATCCATCCCCTCTCTGGACTGCCCCTCAAGTAGCTTCCTTCCCTTTGCTCCTCATGAGAGTTGGGCAGATCCTATTCTGTCAATTCTTTCTCTGATTCGTCACTTTGTCTGCCACTCAATTACATCACTTGCTTCTGCAAACTAACTTTAGCTTCATTGTTTGGGACTAAAGGTGTGTACCAAGGGTATGTCTGTATTCCAGCCAGAGGGATTAAAGGTGTGTTATAAGGGCTGAACCACACCATAACTAGAAACAGAGTTTCTCTAAGTAACACAGTCTTGAGGTTCCCAGTGTGATCAAATATCCTGCAACACTCTGCTGCATTGAGGGAAGGGTGAGCCTCCAGATACAACCAGAGCACATAGCAGCACAGCCAGGGCTGTTTCTAATGCCAGAGGTCACCATGCTCATCTCAAACCAAATGGATTGTTTTCCTCTGCATTCAGGATACCTGAGTGGCATCTAGAGAAAAATAGATGAGGGCTGAAGACTCTGCTCACAGTCTCCAGTCTCCAAGCTGTTTAGGTTTCAAAGGCTTCCAGATCCAGCATTAGCTGACAGGGCCTCCGCAGTAGTCTTTTGTTGATGTAGCCTCCATGTTAAAACCGACTGGAGAGGGAGGCATACAGGAAGCTGTAGACTGGTGGCCAGATGAGCACTTGTGTGGTTGCCTCAGTCCTGCACAAGTATCTTCAGGCTGACACCTAGGTGTCAGCACCACTCAGGACTTTGACTACCTGGTGAAGGCCAAGGTTGCTGGAATATGATCATCCAAGATGGAATGGGAGCTGCCTCTGCAGTATGATAGGTGGCCTGTTACAAAAACCATGAAGCTGGAGCAGAGAATGTTCTTATTGTGACCTATGGTTATTACGGTCATTGTCAACTTGACACAACCTAGTCTCACATGGTAGAAAAAGAGTCTTAATGAGGAATTGTCTATATAATAGGGCTGTGAACATGTCTGTGAGGGGTTGTCTTGATAGAGAAAGCAGCCCACCATGGGTCTTTCTTTGTACCAGTCCCTAGGCAGAGGGTCCTAAACTGTGTAAAAGTAGAGAAATTGAGCTGAGTACAAGCAAGTAAGCCATTGAGGAGGTTTGTACACATTTCTCTCTGCTCTGGTATGGGATGTAATGTGATTAAATGTCTGACTTCCCCACAATGATGAACTATATCCTGGAACTGTAAGATTGTCCCTATATCCCCTAAGTTGCTTTTTGTCGAGGTAATTTATCAGAGCAACCGAAATAAACCTAGAACAGTTGCTAAGGGGTATATTCTGAGGGCCAGATCAAGACTCAAAAAAAGAACACTCAGCAAGTTTATAGAAACTATGGTAGTTAGTAACCTATAGCGAGCTCAGGAATCAGTTAATCTTCACAGCTGGCGAATGGACCTGGGGGTGCTGAATTACTAAGACAATCCTTAGATCCAAATTCTGGGAAAACTGGATGAGGACACTTTCATTCTATCTTCCCAGGGAGGTCCACAAAAGGGCAGTAAAGGAGTCATTTCCCAATGGAAAGGATCTAAAACAGTCATTCCACTGTCCAGAAGGAAGTGCTGTAGATCGGAGTCTTGTCTTATTCTAAATGGAAGAGGATTGTAAAAAACAAAAATTATGGTCCAATCTCCATCTACTATTTTATATTGATTATGTAGGAGTGGATAAATCACCCTTTAGGCACATAGTGCAAAAATCTTAAGAATACATCTAGATCTGATCAAGACTCGCACATCATAAGAAGCCAGGATTGAATAAAACAATTTCGTTTGTAACTGCTCTGTCTCTCAGCAGATTTGTTGCCTGCTTTGGTTGGGACCAGGATTGTTCCACCGTTAAGCAGTCACAGTTTAAGAATTGTATGTTTGTCGATAAAAGTTTAAGTGGATGCAACATAAGGTAAAATGTGCTGGGTGAATTGCTTATCTGCAGGTTATCTTTTCCATCTGGGAACTATTACCCCCCCTTCCTCATACACATAAAAAAATGGCCCAGTTTTCCATCTTAGAGGTATGCACATGCTCAAGGCTGAGGAAAATCCTCCTTAGGTTTTAGAGCTAGAATTTGTGGAATCAACTATAAAAGGAAGCAGAGTCAGGAGGTAGAGACATCATTTAAACCCCAAGACCCAGCGATGCCTGAAGGCAGGGATGTCCTTTGACCTACTGTAAGCTATTTAATTTCCTAAAGACTAAAAGGTGTCTGTGTTAAGTTTTTGATACTTGCAACTGAGAAGGGCCAGACTATTACATACACACACAAACAGACGTAACACCAGGTTGCTCAAACTCAGACATTCTACAAATCTTCCATTACCTTACCAAGGATCAGGAAACTTGTGTATGGGACCAGAGAAATGTTTCAAGTTTTGTAAGCCATATATAGCGTTAGTCCTATATTTTGTGAAACTGGCCTCTTTTTTTTTTTTTTTTTTTTTTTTTTTTTTTTTTGACAACCTTTTAAAACATAAAACAAACTGGGCTGGAGATAGGGCTCAGTGGTTAAGAATGTGCACCGCTCTTACAGAGGACCAAGTTCAGTTGCAGCACCCTCATCTGGCAGCTGACAAACAACTGTACCTCTAGTTGCAGGAAATCCAATACCCTTTTCTGACCTCTGTGGGCACCTGCCCTCATGGGCACTTCCCCACAAAGAGACAGGTGCACATACTTAGTTTAAAAGAAAATATCAAAATATTTGAAAAAAGTTAAAAAAATTATTCTTAAAAAAATCATTAATTTCTAGGTTGTACAAAACCATGTCACAGGCCAGGTGTGGCCGACAGACCAAAGTTGGCCAACCCTTGCTTTAGATCACACCAGCTTGGGAATCTAGTGTCTGCCAGGCCTTCACTCACACCCTACAGAATGAAGTTTGCTTATTTCAAAGGCCCTGACATGGATCTGAGTTAAGGTTCCAAGTAGATTTAGGAATAATAGGAGAGTCTTGACTTATCTGTAATATAATAGAATCTGAAATACATGATTATTTCTTGGTCATAAATACTTTTTCAAAATGATGTAGTTGCTCAAAGACTTTGAATATCCCCAGTCACCCATGGTGATTCTTCTCCTTAATCTTCAGGTAGACTTTCATGGATCTCTCCCAATATTTGAGCCTGATTTAATAGTCTTGCTGGTATAGACCATATGTGTCTATCCATTTCCCTTAACTCCTGGTACTTGATAGTTTGCTGAGTCCCTGAGGTTTGTTTCTGTTTGTGCCAGTGTATGTAAGCATACACACAGAGGCCAGAGTACAGTTCCAGCTATCATTCCTCAGGCGCCATCACCTAGCTTTTTTTTGAGATAGGATCTCTTATTGTCCTCAAACTCAACTCACCAATTAAGTTGAAATGGCTGGCCCATGGGACTCAGAGATTCACTAGCCAATGGGACTCACAGATTCACTAGTCTCTCCTGCCTCAGTGCTGAGATTACAATTGCATGCCTGGTTTTTGTTTTGTTTTGTTGTTGTTTTGTGGGGTTTTCTGTTTTGGTTGGTTGGTTGGTTGTTTTGTTTTCTAATGTGGGTTCTGAGGAACTGAGCTCAGGGTCCTTGTGCTTGCAGGGTAAACACATACTGACTGAGCCTGTCTCCAGGCTCCTGAGTCTCTGTTTGTTTGAGTGGGCAGATGTTGCATATCTCCACCTGTACCTGAGGCACTCCATCTGAGGGTGAGCACGAGCTGGTTGTATGTGCCTCAAAACCAGTTCCTCTCCCAGATGGCAATTATTTGTGGATATAAACCACACCAAGCCTGGTAATGTTACTGACAAATCTAGTTTTCACTCTCATTATTTCCAAAAACTAGTCAAAGACAAGGGACAGGCAAGAACACATTTTCTTAGAAAGGGCCTGGAAAGAATTATCCTTTCTTCCCCACCCCACCCCCATCTTTCACTGTTCCAGTGATATCAGATGACAGGTCTCCAGTGTCAGACCAGAGTATCTCCCACTCTGTGGGGCCTCACACTAGGTAGATCCATGACTTTAGGATGGGAATATAAATTATTCCCACAGGGAAAAAAGGTATTCAAGGTCCCAGAGGCCCGGGAAAGGCTGACGGAGGCAAGGTGAGTTGTGGTGTGCCCATCTTACAGAAGCAGGCAGGATCTGCCCATCTCACAGAAGCAGGTAGGGTTTGCCCATCTCACAGAAGCAGGCAGGAAGCACCACCATTGACCAGCTTTATATGGCACCCACTGTACACAACATACAGACAAGGACGGACAGACAGAGCACACACCACTTCTAAGCTGAACACTGCTCACCATCTAAAAGCACCGTGGGTAAGCACATGTGAGACACACTTGCATAGGAAAGATGGACTTTTTAAAGGAATGAATTAGTATTTTGGCAAAACATCTACTTCCCTCCCAGGTCCTGGGTAAAGAGGGACCTCTAATTCTGAAGCTTCTACATAGTGAAAATGATCCCCTTCTCAGTGGCAGTATTTACAGCAACAAGCCTTCCACGTCTGTTGTCACAGCCCTCTACATATACCTCAAGTTTACTTTACAAGTGGGCAAACTTAGACTAAGAGACAGAAGGTGGCCTGGAGCAAGGGGACACTGGGGTAGTCGCAAGGGGAGGGGAAACAGGAGGTGTCTCAGCTCAGCCAAAGGCGAGGCCTTGGTCTACCTGGACTGGGACAGTAAAGGTTCCCTCTCTCTTCCTACGTGGGGAGGCTGTGGCTCCACAGGAAAGGGGGTCAGGAAGGAAAGGCAGATTCCCACTTCTGGTGGCTGAGGGCCTCCTGGGGTAGCAAAGACCAGAGCAGGCCTGAGCTTCTCCTGAGGCTCTCCAGGGATACTATCTGCATTTGGGGACTGTGGGTTCACTGCTCCCACAACCCTCTTGTTGCTTGAATATGAGCCTAGACTTCACATCCTTTATCATATTCTTAAAGGGTGGGGTAAGGGAGTCGCTTAAGAAGGAGACAATCTTTCCACAGCCTCCTCTGCCTGGGCTGGGGCTATCAAGGGTCTCCTTCACCCTGTCTCCTGGGGATATTTAAAGGCAGCTTTTATGAGACTCTATACTGTCTTTTTTTTGTCTCCTTTTTTTTCTTTGTTTTAATTTATATAGATATATATATATTCTTAAAAAAAAAGCAATAGTCCTTTGGTCCCTAAACACTAAGGAATGATATGATTTTGAACAAAGTAAGTCTGGGCTTCCCTTGCTGAGAAGCCCTTGGCACCCCCAAGGCCCTCTGCTGGTTCCCTTAGAGCAGTCGATCCTCAGCCAGCACTGGTTGCCCTGCCAGCCTGATCACTCCATGGAACAACCCACATGATGAGTGGCCTGAGCCCCAGGCGCCAGCCCTGGGTCCGATCCACCTCCATCTGCCGCCACTCCTTCCGGAAGGGCCTCTCCAGCATTTCTGTGCTTTTCTGTTTCCTTTCTTCATTCTTCAGTTTCTGTTGTTGGGTATTAATTCATAAGGAGACGGGAGAGAGAAGAGAAATGTCACCTTAGAGGGTAAGACAAGAGCAGCTCCATCCCCCACCCCCTCATCCCTCCCATTCACCCCATCTCTCCCCCCTCTGACTTACCCCACCCCCACACACTCATATCTCTGCTGTCAGGCCTTCCCTTCTGAGCAGCATCCTGGCCAGACCTTGCCTAGATTCTAGGCAGATCACTGTTGCCAATGCCCTGCAGAGAGGTTCTGGAGCAGCTTGAGTGAGCTGAGGCAGAGAGGGCCTGCAAGGACAGCACATCTCTCCAGGTTGCAGGACCTGGGCCTTGTCACCTCAAAGCCTGTTGCCCACTAAGCACTGTAGGTCTAGCTCTTGAGGACCCTGCTTCTCTCTCTTCATCTCCTCACTAGCTCTTTTCTTCATTCAAACTGCAGCCTTTGCTAGACTAGAGCGGGCTAAATTTTCCTAGGAATCGTCTCTCCAAGACTGTGGAAACATCAGGGTTATCTAACTCATCTTAGACTCTGGGTTGAAAGAATCTCAGTCTCTGTGACCCTTGACCCTGGCTCTTCTCTTTATTCCTGGATTTCTCAGAGGGCAGTACCCCAGTGTCATAAAGCTGTCAGGGTCTTGTGACCTGGGACCCATTGGCCTGACATCCATCAAGAACTCACCTGTCTGTGACTGGTCAGTGAGCTCAGATCAGTAAGGCCTGTTGGCATCCTTAGGTCTCTTTAGCTGGACCTTGAGCCTCTTCATGCCGATTTGAAAGCCATTCATGGCCTGGATGGCGGTCTGGGCACTGGTTGGATTGTCAAAACTAACAAACCCTGGAGGGTGTGGGCAAACAGGTTACCTGGGAATCCAGCTTGCCAGACTCTCTTTCTAGTCTCCAGCCTGGGGCCATCGCATGTGTAACTTCTCATTGCTTAAATATGTGAACATGTATGTGTGCATAGCTTAACAGAGGCAAATCATTCCTAAAGGTGTGATTCCCGGAAAGGTGGGAAGGAAGTCTGGTGTGGGGAAGGGATGGTGAGTTGGTCAGACTAATTCCCTGGTTTGGGTCCACTGCTTTCTTTGCTCCACTCCTCCTATTCTGGTCTCAGAACTACAGCTGGGGGCTGGAGGCATCTCTCGATTCCAAACCCAGACTCCACCTCCGGATAAACTCCAAAAGCTGAAACCTTCCTGATCTCTCACATTCTAGTTACCCAAGATTCTCCGGTGATCTGAAATACGGCTTGCTTTGCCCATACTTTGTCCCATAACCTTCAGTCTCTGGAAGCCTTATGTATAGTCCCTAGGGAATCCTGAGGCACAGGGATGGATCAGCTCACCAAAACACTTGCTCTGATTGGTGGCACGATCCACAAAGACTTTGGCAGAGACAACAGCTCCGAAGGGCAGGAATGTCTGTATGAGTTCTGCATCCCCAAACTCCTGAGGCAGGTGATAGATGAAGAGGTTACAGCCTTCGGGGCCTGTGGGAACAGTAGCAGGCTTGTTCAGGAGAGGGCTACCCCTCCAAATAACCCTCATCCCCAGCTTTCAGTCCCTCACCTTCTCGCTGTTGCTGAGGCAGAGCTGAAGGCTGCTGGGAAAAGGCTGTGCTCGCTGGGGCATAGGCCGAGGGATAGGCTGCTGGAGACAGAGGTGGGAGTAGGCAGTGACCCCCAGGAGCCATTTCCCCAACAGATCCCCATCTGCCTGGCCAGCTCTGACAGATTCAACCCGGTTCACCATAACCTTTGTCCCAAGACTGGTTGCTGGGGCTGGAGCTGGGGCTGAGTAGGATGGAAGGGTTGACTCCTTGGAATAGAGCCTAACCCTCCCTCAAATCTCCCTACTTCTCTTAGAGGCCCTTTAATACCCAACACCCACGCTCCCGGGCCGGGCAGTGCCAAATGAAACCTGCATAGTGATGTATCCCAGCGTAGGCCTGCTGCAGGGGGTCAGCCACACCGGGGCTCTGGGCTGGAGAGAGAGGGGACCCAAGGCCCACGATGAAGGCAGATGGACAGGGACCAGGGGAGAGACCCTGAGTGGGAGTGTGGGAGGTGGAGGACCACTAAGAAAGGCAGCTGGGAATTTGGAATCCTTTCCCCCCAAGCACGTCCTCGTCTGGAAAGCGTCTCTTCCCACTCTGTTTCCAGGTGGGTTGGGTCAGTGGGTATGGTGACCCACCTGGGTAAGGGGAAACCCCGTTGTTATAGAGCGAGTCGGAGCCTGGCTGTCCGTTGCTCTGGGGGGTCAAGGAGCCGAATCCATTGACTCCCATGGGTGCTGGAAGGCCAGGGAGTGCACCAGGGCCATTGCCACCAGGGGATGTATTGGCTGTAGGTGGAGGTAAGAGAATCAGGAGTGGCATTTTATTAGCTATCCCAACCATGGTTCTAGTCTCTTGGGTCTCTTACCTGACGCAGGTAACAGCGGTGCAGCCACCAAGCTGAAGGCCGCCACGTGCTGCATCTGGGCGGCCACCGCCGCCACCTGGCCTAACCCGGGACCCTGCGCTGCGGCCAGCAAAGCTGCCTGGTGCTGTAGGATCTTGAGGAAGGAAGGTAGAGGCCTCAGAGGCTAGCAACTGCCATTGGGTCCTACCTTCCCACCCGCATCCCCCGTCCACCCTGGCCAGCTACCTACCGCAGTGGTATAGGCGCCACAGGCCCCGAGTGGCAGCGGTGCTGGGTGGAAAGCACCCAGCTGGCCAGCCATTTGCTGCATCCTTCGCAGTGCGCGCTCCCGGTCGGTGTCTGCCAGCTTAACCACCAGGCTGGAGGAGGCGCCCTGGGTAGAAGAAGGGTGTGGTGACCTGACTGTGTTCAGAGTCCCCTTGCCCTGGGACACTGAGAGCCTGTGGCCTCACCCTTAGCCCAGATCCCCAGCTCTCACCGTCATTGTCCGGCTGCCATGTAGTCCCTGGATGGCAGCTTGGGCTTCCCCTTGACTCCCGAATTTCACAAAGGCACAGCCTGGTGCAGGAGAGAAGGATGGAATGACTCAGCTGCGGGAGTCAGAGCTAAGAAAGGGTCATCAGGAAATCCCAGGGGCAATTCAGGTCACCTTTACTGGTACCGTCCGGACTCCGCAGGACAGTGCACTCCTCGATATGGCCGAAGGGCTGGAACAGCCGTCTGACATCCTCCTCACCCTGTTGCTTGCCCAACATCCCCACAAACAGCTTCCGGTCCTCTGGGGACAAAGCCAGGAATCACCTGGGGACCCTAAGTGTTCTTAGACTCCCCAGAGTCGCCTGAGGAGCTTGGGAAGGTGGTTAACCAGTCTAGTTCTGGGAAGACATTTAGGGAGTGAGAAGGCCATAGGACCCTAAAGCTGGTTCTCTTTGAGAGGCAGAGTGACCTACAGGCAGATCTCAGGGAAGAAACTCAGCTGAAATTTCCATCATAATACCTGGGCCCTGAAGAAGCTCTCAGACAATCATTGCTGCTCTTGTGGGGAGGGATACAGTCTTGAAAGTTTCAGGGGTGGGGGTGGGGAGCAGAGCCTCTACATATCATGTTCTATTTGGACCTTTCTTCTTGTTAAGAGTTGGGCAATGCTACTGGAGACTCTTTCAGCATGCTGGAGGGCGGGACACTTGACTATGGCCTCATTGGTCAGCTTCATGACAATGGCCAAATCAGTGCCCTTTCTTGCTCAAATTAAGGAGAGCTCTGTCAAACAAACAAAGCAAAATAAACAAACCCAGCTAGGAAAACAGCTCTCCTAGTGTACTGTCTTAGCCTTAAGAGACACTTAGCTCTGGAGTGGTGGATCCTTACCCCACCCCATCCCCAGGCATCAAACCTAATCAAAGAACTGCAGAGGAAGTTTGCTTTTCTGACATGAGCATTTTTTTCCAACGTGCCTGTTGAGCCCCTGAGCCCCTTTCCTCATCCCCAGATTTACCCCCTTTTCATCTCCTTGCCTAGCTTCCAGGGCCCTCTCTGAGCCCTGTAACCTGCTCTTTGGCATGTTCTCCCAGGTTACGTTTCTCCTCTGTTGTATATGCTTTGGAAGAACACGTTCCATCTGTAGACCTAGACAATCAGCTGAGAGCAAGTGATCTCTCCATTCACCCACATTGCCTGTGGGAGTGACAGAGAAAGGGACGGGATTGTAAACTGAGCCTGTGTGTCAGAAGCAGAGTTAAGAGGGGCTTGGATTTGAACTGGGGATTAGCTGTATATCTTTCAAGTCAGACCTCTGCAAGCAATATCTGAAAGCTGGGATTGAGGAGTATTAATTAACCAGTGGACCTACTGTTAGGATCTGGCTTCTTTCTGTACTAAAGTAAGCCTCTAAACTAGGGGTGGGGCTTGCCAGTGTACGGTGAGGTGAGGTGCATGTTGGGAGAAGGCTTAGTTGGGAATCAGACTTCAGTGTTCAGGAAAACCCCACTCCTCAAACTCTTTACTGTCTCTCACGCTCGGAGTAAGAGTTCAGTCCAGCAGGTGTTTTTGCTTCCACAGGCATTAGTGGGAGAATTGAGCCCATGGAACAGACCACTGGCTTCCCAACCTCTTTAAAAAGTGGCAAAAGATAATTGTGTCAGCAAAAATATCAAGACAATGGCTGATGAACTGGCTCAGGGGGTAAAACCCTTTGCTACAAAGCCTGGTGAACCCACATAGTGAAAGGAGATTACTGACTCCCACAAGTTGCCTCTGAACACCACATACACCGCTGTGGCATGTGTGTGCGCAAACACACAATAAACAAATAAGCAAACAAACAAATAAAATATTAGGGTGAAGGTAATGATGTAAGAAAAAAGCAGAAATGCTCGGATTAAAGTCAGAGAAGGGAGCTGAAATCTTTCTTGTGTGGTCCAAGGAAAGCCCCTTGAAACCATCGAAAAAATAAAGGAGAGTGCCAGATGAAGGAAAGAAGTGTCAAGAAGGCAGGAAGGAACAAGGGTGCTAAGCAGGTGGCTAGGAGACAGGAACACCAAAGATGGGGCTCCACCTCCTGGGAACGGAAGGAGTTGGAAGATGGTATCTGTGTGGACTAGTCTTGCATAAATATGAAATTAATGGGTTTGCCCTAACATTGAAGAACAGGTTTCATGTGGTCGGAGAAATGTCCGACATCAAACGGTAAGAAGTCTGTGCAATGCTCTGAGCTCTGAAATGAAAATGTGCCAACGTCTGCAAAGGGCCCGGACATGACTGGAGAAGATCCTGGGGGCTCTGCCGAGCTAAGGGGGAGCATGGTTTGTATCAGAGCATGTCACTGGTAGGATCTGTGACATGTCATGCTCCTGGACCAGAATCCAGGCAGCCCTATGTGAGAAGAGAGCACAAGCTAAGATGAAACCTTTAGCAGAGTAGAGGTTTGTGTGCACATGGCCTTCCAGAAACCCTTTTCTGTCCACGGTGTACGTGGGGGACAAAGGTGGCATTAGTCTAGCTTTCACCTCTGATTCCGATCCCCACCCTCATCCTAGTAAGAACCTCTTGATTTCTTAATTTCCACCAGAGCATTGAGCTGACGGCTCTGGACTACTGGGATGTACAGAATTCATTATGAGCTAGATATTTTACCTGTTTCCAAGGTATCACTTGAATTCTGGAACATTTTTTTGCTACTTCCCAAGAAGTTAGTGTTTCACAGGATAATGAACAGCGTAACAGTGACCATCAACTATAGGCAATTCAGAAATGGTGAGATGACGAAGTGGTAGAACATAACAATGCCCTGGAGTTCAGTCACAGTACTTAAGATAATCGAAATAAAAGTATCCCAGAGGCTGGAGAGATCACTAATTGGGTAAGGGCGTTTACTACTCTTCCAGAAGACCCAGGTTTGATTCCCAGCATCCACATCGTGGTTCACAACTCTCTGTAATTGCAGTTCCAGGGGGTTTAATATCATTCTCTGGTTTCTGTAGGCTCCAAGCAAGTGACTTATGCTATCACATACCCATCTCTATGAAGTTACTTTGTGTATTTGGTCATATAGGTCAGGATTTCTGATGTAGAAAAGGATGGATTTGAGAGCCCAGAATCAGTCTAATCTGTTTTCTGACAAAAAAAAAAAAAAAAAAAAGGCTTTGCCTGATATGTACACATTTCTGCCACTTAGGGCCTTTAACATACTACTTCCACATCGGTGGGATGTCATGATCATGAAAAATGTTGAAACCTTTGAGTACCAATCACCAAAACCATTCTGAAAACATTTAGCCTATCTTTCAGTCCAAAGACAACCCCAGAAAGTCCTGCTTGGGGAAGTTGCTGCAGTAAAACCTCTCTCCCCGGTGGCCTTTAATCCCAACACTCAAGCAGGTGACCCTGACCATATCCAGGATGGTCAGGCTCTCTGAGTTCAAGGCCAGCCTAGTCTACAGAGTGAATTCCATGACAGCAAGTGCTAAGAGGGGGAGGAAGAAGAAGGAAGAAGAGGAAGAGGAGGAGGAAGAGGAGGAAGAGGAAGAAGAAGAAGAAGAAGAAGAAGAAGAAGAAGAAGAAGAAGAA